>NC_046367.1:27027541-27192541 GCF_011125445.2 Fundulus heteroclitus
TGGAAGGCGACGGCGGTTCTTCGCGGCGGGCGCGCCTCCTCCGGCTCTGCTCCTACCTTCGGGACAAGTACAAGCACATGTGCAGACAGGAGAGGGCGAGCATCCGCCAGAAGAGGTATCGCTACGCCTTCCGGAAAGCCCTGCTGCACGCCGCCAGCAACAACCCGGACTGCGCGGGGCAGCTGATCCAGGAGCTGGGTGGAAACTCCCACAGCGCCTCTTGGTAACCTCGCACCGGGTCGAGGGAGGGGGAATAAAAAGAAAAACTCGTCTCTGTAAAGCATTGTAACTGTGTGTTCATCTCCGCAGCGCGCCTCCAGCAAGGCCACAGAGCACAGACGCGGCGACCTGCGCCGGCTCCACCAAGGGGCAGAGCTGCAGCAACAGAGCGCTGCCCTTCACTCAGCACTGTTTCCAGCGTATCCTTCGCCTCGCTGTGCTCCGTGTCGGAGCCGGACGCGGCAATCATAACAGCTGTGATTCTGTTGTTTTCATCCTGTCACCGTGGTGCCTTTTTCTCTCCAGTGTTTTTTCCTTTATTCCTCCTTTGTAGACATTCTGTTGAATCGTTCCCAGCAGCTCTTCGCCAGCTGCACAGCCAAATTCGCAGACGGTCAACAGTGCTCCATCCCCGTGTTCGACATTACGCACCAGACGCCCCTCTGCGAAGAGCATGCCAAAAAGATGGTGAGTGAACAACACAATTGCACGAGTCTGAATCCGTCCGCACCAGGTCAGATATGTTGCTTTATGAAATATTTATTCAGGTCCGGAAGGGATCGGCAAGACACAAATAAGAACACAAACACTGTTTGTATTAGGATAATAGGGCCCATATTTATTATTCTCCACAGAATACAGCAACACAAACAGCAAGCTCTTGACACAAGCAAAGTAGCAAGCATCAAAGCCGACAAGCTTTCAAACAGGTGTGATGTTCCATCTCTTACCATGGTATAGGACTGGGAAGTCGGTCAGTCCTGTTACAGCACAATCCACGCGGACGGGCGTCCACACAACCCACGGCAGACTTCATCGTTTGAGGGCGGTTCCCTCCTTTTTATACCAATAAACAAAGTATCCCTCCCATCTGAGCTGTTCGTCCCGTTTCCAAAACATGTTTCCAAAACAAAAACCGTTCCCAGCATCTCAGCATTGTGTGAAGCAAATTAATATTGCAAACTCAGAATACAGCAAATATAAGCAAAATAAGGAATACAGAATCAGTCTTTCCCATAACACATTGTCATAGGTTCCCACCACAAGTTAAAACAGTTATAGCAATATAACACATGTTGTTCTTAGTTTAAAACTAACCAGTTTTTCCCAAAATACATTGTCAAAGAACAAAAACAATTCTTTAATATATCATATGTACATACACTTTTTGGAAAAGTGGCTAAATGGATCTAAATTTCAACCATCTGGCTGTTGACATGAGAGGAACCACAATGCATGGTGCTGCCTCCGCCGTGCCTGACTGTCAGTACGGCCTTGTCGTGATTTTTTTTCTTTCTTTTTTAGCCATCCAGCTCAGTCTTTAGCTCGTCCAGAAGACGTTTGGCTTGTTGTTGTCAACAGCTTCAAATTGACGTGACACCGCCTCTTGGAGGCTCGTCAGCAACAGACCAATCAGCGATAGCCAGCCGGCCGGCCGAGGGGATTCTTCATTACGAACGCATTGCAGTCGGAGGGATTTCATTAAAAGAACATTGTAAAAATGGTTAAAAACGTCATCGGGGAAAGCGAAATTCACAAACACATTTTCACGAACGTTTAGAGGGAGGTACACAAGTTGTTCCTCAAGGAGTGTAGAACAATGGGAAGGATGAAGGCATGCGGCCGACCCAAGCAGCTGAACAGGGCGCTACCGCACGTTTGTCTGTACGAAGGTGACTGGATTTCTGTTTGTAAATATCTTCTTAATGGTGAAATTAAAGGGTAATGCTTATCGGCAGCTCTGCTGGGTTTTATGTGTTTTGAATTCATCTATGTTGCATCTTCTGGTTGCATGAACCGAGTCTGTGATCTGTTAACGGGACCCCGAGTTTCCACAGAGCGTTTAACATGAAGTAAACTCTGCCCTCCTTATCCAGAATATCCCTGTAAAGTCTGGCCATAGATGGCAGCATGAAAACGTCTTCTGCATCCAACTTTTTTTTACTGACTAATATATATTTTAAGTTGGGTATTTGAACTTCAACAGAGATTTGTCCGTGCTTACCCTGAAATAACTTCACCGACTTGATTCACGACTCGTTTAAATATTTTATGCCTTATTGTTGGTAGACAGGGGAATAATGTCTTTTATTACAACGTCTTTGTTGTCGGGGGAGGTTAGAGCGGCCTGGGGTACACTTCCCCGTGGGCGCAGCTCATGATTGGCATTAAGTCGACTTCATTTGAGCTTGAAGGTGTTAATTAATTTAGCTGCAGGTCCCTCGTTTTTGCTCTCCTCACTGTGGACAGAGAGGCTGGTGTTTTACAGATTAGGCCTTTGTTGGCTCTTAGGTTGCTCCTGGACATCATGATGATTTATTTCTAATCTATTTTAATTAAAGGTTAAAACTAAAATTTGCTGCCACTGCCAGGATCTCTTTGATGGCTTTAAAAAGAGTAATTTTGCCAAATCTTACGGATATATTGAAGCCTGAAATCTGCAAACGGGAGAGAACTTTTCCTGTGATTTTTCTAGGTCTCTTGTCTTACTTGTTCTTCCCTCTGTGCGCTTGCTGCCTTTTTATATCGCTCAGGATAACTTTCTACGTGGGGACGGAAACCGGAGAGTGCAGCACCAGCAGCAGCGAAAGCCGCGTAAGAAGACCAAACCGCCAGCGCTCACCAAAAAACACAAGAAGAAGAGGAGGAGAGGGCCGCGGCGGCCTCAGAAGCCCATCCCGCCGGCGCTGCCGCAGGGGAACCTGGGAATGCCCTCGACGAGCCTCGTGATGCCCTCACAGGCCGGCATCAGGTCTGCCTCTTACCGAAAACCAGTTCAGATAGTAAACGTAGGCCGACGCTGAACCCGAGCGGAGCCAGAACGTCCCCCGTTCTGTCAGCAGATCCACGGTCCGACGCGGTCTCATCTTTCCTCTAAGCCCTTGGTTTTTGCTGTGCTCGCTGCAGGAGCCCGTCGACGCCGGACCTGAGCACAGACGAGCTTCCTGATGACATCACCGACGACATGGCCGACATTCCTCATGACCTCGAGTTGAACCAGGAGGATTTCTCGGATGTTTTACCACGGCTGCCGGACGACCTGCAAGATTTCGACTTGTTTGAAGGTTCCTGTCAACTTTTTGTTATTATTGTTACTATTATGTTGAAACAAAGGGATGTTTTTTATCTGCGATACGAGGTTCCTCCTCTTCCTGGAACCGAATTTCCAGACCCAGAATTTTTTCTGGGTCTGGATAAGAATGGAAACTATTTAAATTCCCATCCTGAGCTCTTTCCTTTCCTTACTGACTTAAACCTACTTTTGGTAAATGAGCTAACTTAAATTCCTTCCCTGAAGCTTGACCACTGTAGAGATCTTGTATTTCTACCCTGTGTGATATTCTGGTTTCTAAATGTTTCTGCAGTTAAGAACGGGGAGCTGCTGCCCACCACAGAGGAGGCGGAGGAGCTGGTCCGTGCCCTGCAGGCGATGGGCTCCTACCCCGACTCGTTGGTGTGCCTGACCTCCATGGGCGACCTGGCCACAGCCGAGGGAGTGGACCACCGAGCCATGGCCGTGTTTCCCGGGCCGGTCCAGCCGGGCGGCATGGGGGACCTGCTCAACGCTCGCATCCCCACAGAGAACTTCCCCAGCCTGGAGTTGGAGGACAACCTGCTGCAACCCACCGGGGACCCCTTCCCCCCCTCGCCGCCGCACCCGCCGGCGAGCCAGCCCCCGCCGTCGTGCTCCAGCCTGACCTCGCCGTCCTCCGCGGCGGCCACCACCAGCAGCGGCATCTCCCTGCTCGCGCACAACTCCATCACGGAGCGGACGTTTCCCCGGACGCACGCCTCCCACGTCCTGGCGAAGGCGGAGGTGTCGGGGGCGTCGCCCCAGGGCAGCCACTACAGCGGCGAGCACGTGCCGTCCCCGTACAGCGACCACATATCCTCCCCACACGCCGCCTCCTTCCACACAGACACCCCCCTCCTGCTGGAGGTCCCCCTCAGCGGGGTGCCGGGGACCCCCCGCTCCACGTGGAACAACCTCCCCCTCCCCCTCGCCGACCCCGCGCAGTTCGGCACCCTCATCCGGTCCGAGAGTCATCTCATCACCACCTCCCTGTCCACGCCGCCCGCCACCACCACCCACTCTGTGACGCTGCAGCCCATGGCGGCCCTGCCGGCGATGCGTCAGGGCGCCGTGACGGGCGGCTTGACGGCCCCCCCCATCCCCTCTTCCTCGTCGTCCTCCTCCTCCTCCTCCTCACACGATCACCTGCTGAGCCCCGCGCAGCCCAAGCAACAGCTCCCTCAGTTCAGCGCCGCCTTCGGACACCAGCTGGCCTCCCACAGCGGCATCCCGAAGGACGTGCAGCCCAGCCACAGCTCCACAGCGCCCCCTGCCGGCTTCTCATTAGTCAGTGCCACCACTGCAAGTGCCAACAGCGCCGCGCCACCCTTCACGCAAAGTAAATGATGCGCAGCCCCCGCGCGGACCCCCAGCCACCTCTGAGCCGGCCGACGGGGCTCCCAGTTGACCCGTTTTAATCTGCTCTATGTGTGCAATGTGGGTCTAGTGCACTATTTGAGAATGAATTTGCACAATCTCAGAGTTTCCTTTGTTTTTGTTCCCACCCCCCCTCCACCGTAGCCAGACGGTTGGCTGTGAGGTGGCTGTGAGTCCACGCAATGCGGGGCGATTGCTGCCAGTGGTGGTGGCTGTGTTTAGATTATGTGTCGAATTAAAGGACATTAGCAAAGATTATTTATAACAGTGCTCAGAAATCCCAGATGCCGCTCTGTTTGCTTCGCCCGTCTCTCTTCAAAACGATCAAACACACCCTGCCTTTCTCAGATGGCCATCCCCCCCCACCTCCTCCTCCTCCTCCTGTTTTATACACTCTGGTTTAAGGACACGTGGACACGTTGTGAGGTTTTTGTAACCAATTATGTCTCAAGCAACTTAACTGTCTTCATATTGATCCAGTCAGATTTAATAGTCACCCAAACACTTTTAAGCAGCCGTTCTTTTTATATGGTGTACGTTTGTCTGTGCTCATTTCTTGGTTCGCTCGGACGTGAAAAGGTTTCCCCGCCTCTCCGTCGGTTGTGGCACTGCGAGCGGCTTCGTAGACACTTGGAAGGTAATAGTTTCTCAAAGCAATAAAATGAAAAAAAAAGAGAGAGAAAAACAAACACATTACCGTCACCTGCAGGATTGTGAGTTTTTTTTTTTTTTTTTTTCCTGCATGTAGCTCCGCCTCGTCTCGGTGGCTCAGAAACTCCAGATTTTTTACAACCCTTTCACTCAGGCCACCTCTGGTATTTTCTCACGAGTTGACTCTCGAGGCGGATAAACGAGCGGCAGTGTTTCCACGGGGTGGGTGATGGTGATGGCTGCAGGGGCCTTTTAAGTGTCCACCCCCCCCCCCCCCCACAAAGGTGCTCCCTGGTCCACATCCATAGTCTGCGTTGGCTTGGGGGGGGGTGGGAGGAAAAAAAACTTCTCCCAGGGGAATCTCCTCCCCTGGGAGAAGACTTGGGCTGTGTGGGTTGGGAATGTGGCGCCTTGCAACGATAATCATAACTCTTGTATTCACATTTTGTCTGCTTACAACCGCAAACTCCCATACGTTGTTTGGCTCTTACGTGCTTCTCAGTGTCTGGACTTTAACTAGGCCCTTTTAGCACAGGATTATGCCCTGATCAACGCCGTTCCACGGTAGCTCTGGCTGAGGGTTTAGCCCCGAGTCCTCTATTAGTAGACGGGGCCGACTAGGGTGAAGGAAAAAGCACGACGACGCCATCGCCGTGCTTCATGGTGGGGGTGGTGTGTTCGTTTTTTAGCGGTGGTCTCCCCGGGACCCCCTTGGTCTACGTGTTTGCTCCGCCCCCTGCGTGGGTGGTGAGAAACCGAACAGGGACTCTGGCCGTCTCGCTTTGCACGGCCACGCTATGGTTGACACGCAGGTCCCTGCTGTCTGGAAAAGCTTCTGGACTTATTTGATCATGTTAAATATATTAAAAGCGCTTTTTAACTTTTGACGTCTTTTAATGCACATTAAACCATGTTTTTTTTTCTTTTCTTTTTTTTTTTTTTTTGCTTCTAGATCGCCATAGATCAGAACTGGACCAGTGTTGATTAAACCGGGTCGATTTTAGACTGCAAACTCATGGATATCATGGATTTCAAACTACTTTAAGGAATGCAGATTAATTGTTGGGTAATTCAGTCCAAGGTTTTGCAGATGCTGAAGCAGAGCTCATCTAGATTAGCACCCCTGCTGAATCAGAAGGCAGCCTACCAGGGCGGCTCCGGTGCGATTTTTATGATCAATAGTAAAATCATGATTTAAAACAATTACTTGTCGAGTTCCTTTTTGTAAATTTAAGCCAAATGACGGCGGGCAACCGTTTGATCTGAGCCGTTATGTCGAGAGTATATACTATTATGCCATTATCATATTAGTTGAAAAAGGTCTCCAAATGAGAATTTTGTGGTGTATCGCGATACATTTTTCTTTGGAAGACTTATCGTCCGGCAACGTTTGTTTATCATGACGAGCCTAAGTATATCCTAAATAATGCATAGAATCAATAATGCAATAAATAAGTTATTTCTACCCAGCAGATTTGTCCATAAGTGCAGCTACTGAAATGTTTGACGCAGGGAAATGGTCTGTATAGAGTTCCACTCACTTTCGGCAATAGTTGCTCATTAGTGCTGGTTTAATTTGCAGGCGGATGTCCTGATTTGTTGCGTTGCCGAATGGTGCAGACGCCACTTCTGATTCCTTCTCTCGAAATCCCTATCAAACACCCTGGAGCTTGCGGTTTCAACATGACAAAATTTGAAAGAGAGGTCATAGGGTATGATTACTTTTTGCACGGCACCACACAACAATTACCGCGAGCAAGTGGTGGAATTTGCACGTCTGAAGTAAAGCACTGTGTTACTGAAAGGTGATTTTTAAGCTACAGGATGGAAAGCTAGGGCCCCCTCTCCTCCCCTTCCACTAAGCTACACAGCAGTAGAAATATGGCTTTTAATAGATTTATATATAAATATATATATATAATATACATCTAACAAATTGTTGAATGCTTGGTATATAGAGTAGAAGTCTATCTTGGGGTTTGTTGGTGAACTCTTCAGTAGCAATGGGTTGAAGGTATTATTCACTAGTATTCAGTGGAGATTGTATCTTGTGGAGTGTTATTTTTCTTTTAAATCAAATTGATGAAATCTTTGGATGCCGTCTTCTACGACATCCTGACGGGAAGTGTTTTTTGATAGCTCTTAAACATCAGGAAGAGGCGTCGTGTTCACGGTGGGCGTTTATGCGCTAGCGAGGCGGAAAAGGCGCTGGCCTTGCACAGGAATTATGATTTTTATTTTTTTTATTTTTTTCGTTTCCCACCCCCACCTCTGATTTTATTTTGGCACAAACAGCTGACAGTGACCAGATCCCTGCCCCACCCCCACCTGTTTCCATCAGCGACAAAGCCCAGTCCTCTCCCTTCTTAGTAGTTGGGGGGGAGGGAGACATCCCTGTCCACCGCAGCCTCTTCTCCCATATTAACATGTTGAATAATAAAAACAGATAACCCAGGTTGGTTTAAAGCGACAGTTTGAACCGTAACACTGCTGTAACCACAAGGCATGAGATTAGTCGCCACACCAGACAAAGCCACACAGGACAGCAACCTTCCAACAGGGCGCGCAGGCACATGTAAGAGCTCGACTCCAGAGACGGCCGACGACGTTCCTATACTCATTGAATGTACTGTATTACTGTTTTTAAAGATAGGACGAGCTAATCTAGTCACCTTTTGTTATTGGTCCTCGTTTGACTTGTCTAAGGTATTTTTTGTATACAAAAGTTTACATTTTTATGTATATTTTTCTCGTGTACAAACTATGTAATATGTGTACAAACACTGTATGTAATATCTGTATATAGAGTGAGAAATCTGATTTTTTTTTTTTGTTTTGTTTTTGGATGTATAAATAAAACTTGCTGTGAGGTATTTGCTGAAAACTAAACGCCTGTGTGGTTCTTAAAACAGCGGCGAGTTAAAATGACTTTTCGTGCACAAGCAGGTCACAAAGCCGTGGGAAAAAAAAAAGATTTAGTTTATTGCAGATTTGTTTTGAATGACAATAACTGGACCAAGTACCAATATAGTTTTATGGCTTTCATCCAATTCAAACTGGACCTAAATTACCTCTAATATTTTGTGGGTTCCCTTCAGCAGCAACTACTGACAATCTTCTAAATGGCTGTGGAGGAGTTTTTCCGCAAAATTGGATTAATTCAGCCATATTAGAGAATCTTCAAGCATTTTTAGTCACTCTGCTTGATCTTAGTCGGGTTTAAGCTTAAACTTTGACTAGGCCACTGGATCACCTTCGTTTCTTCGGTTTTTAGCCATTCAGAGGGGACTTACAAACCAAATACGCACTCCATCTTTGATGCCTCAAACAGATGGCCAAACGTTCAAGATTTTCTGCCTGAAAACAGAATAATGCACACCATCCAAATAATTTCCTTTCATCAGGCCAAATGCAAGATGTTTCTTTTTAATTTTTAGGCAGCAGTGGTTTTAGCCTTCATCCAAGTATGCCGTGGGTTTGAATCCCAGCCTGGTTGGTTGGAGTCTTCCTGTTCTCCGTCAGCTCCTGTGGATTCTCCCCACACATTTGGCTAACTTGAATTGTCCTGTGTCTCTGTGATGGACCGGCGACCGCTGCAGGAGTGTAGCACCTCCTCCATCAACCCCCTGCAGATATCATGGCACCGGGGGCCTGGTGCACGTCGACTTTGCTCAACAAAATCCTGCTTTGGCAAGCAAGTGCTTGGACATGAATGACATTTCAAGAGTAGAAGTCTACAAATATTTATTTCAGATTGAATCACCAATAAATACACAACACATCTGAAGATAAAGTCATAATTTTAGCTTTATTCAGCAGTATAAGAGCTTCTCACTAGCTTCTTGACATCCCTACACTTCCCAGATTAAATATGATTGTTTAAAGAATATCTTTTAGGCAAAACCGGTGGAAACCAGGTTTCAGACATCGACTAACATTTCATCTCTTTTGCTGTAGTAATTTAGTACCAGTTTCAAATTAATATTTTGTAAAATATACAAATTTTCCAGATTTCCTCCCACCCCCAGTGAAAACATCTACAATCAACACGAATTTTCAAAAAGGCACTGAAGTCTTAATGAGGAAAAAAAAAAAGCTGCAGACAAACAAAACTAACATTTTCAAATGAAGCTGTTTTTTAAAAAAAAATATTATTTTAGTTTTTTTTTTGACACCGTTCGATAAATCCAACAGCACTGCCGTGAGTAAGCAAACAAAGGAGACTGGACTACAAACCACCAGCAAAGTCACACAAAATGAAATGTACACCTAAATGATTGCTTTCCAGTGTTAAAAGAAACAAAAACAACCACCGACTCAAAACTAGAAAAACTAAAAAAAACAGATCAGCTGAAGATTTGTCGTTTTTTAAATAATGAACGGATGCGCATTCCTACAAAAAAAGGGGACATATTAAAAACAAAAAATGTGTTTGAAAGATATTGAGCCTTAAGTACCACTTCTTGCAAAACCCCAGAAAGTGCGACAAATAGAAATATGCATGCAAAAGGTGCAAATTATGCTGCATTTTTATCAGTCAGATTGCGAAAATGGCACATTTCACAATAAAAAAAAAAGAAGATAATGAGTCGGTTTTGCACAACAGCAGAGACAAAAAGAAAAGCTAAAGTATACTAGTGGCTTTTTAGCTGATTTCTAACAATCATTCCTGTGCATTCACTTCAGCAACAAGCTGAATGTCAAAAGGTATTAAATGGACGATTTTATTCAAAGGCACCGTCTGAAAGTTAAAGGAACAGCTGTTCAGTTTATGGGGCTTAAATGATCCCACTGGGAAACAGATTGATAAAAGGCATGGGTTGGATGAAATAAAGTGGCTCCCCCCTCCCACACCCGTTGCTGCCTCCTTCCAGCAGCTCACTTCGGAAAGAACGTCCTGATTTTAAATTTATGTGAGCGCCTCCTGTTGCTCGTATTAGGATAACGCTGCTTACATAACTACAAAGCGGGAAGCCACCAGGATCGAACTGTTTTTGCTTTAAAGTTAAACTCAAGGTCATCTATGATACGTGGTTAACCCGCGTTAAATACCAGCAACGACAGCACTTATTAAGCATAATGCTGGCTCAGGCATGAATTATGGAAGTTATTCAGTCACAAAGTTAATAAATGGCTAAATGCTGGGCCTCAGGGGAGGCATCCTGTAGCTCAGTTTGGTAAAACAGCCACTTTATTAAGCACAAATACACCAACCCAAAGCCTCTGCTGCAAAATCCACTTTAAAGCAGCGGAAATCTGTTAAATAAACATGATTATAAATAACACCATTAAATAACTATTTTCTTGCAGCATATGTAAACATAATATTGGGGCCTATATTATATAAAAACACCGTAAAAAATTATACAATATTAGAAGCACTGCTGCCAGGAATACTACTTAAATACGTCATCAATGGTAAGATGTAACCAAAAGCAAGATTTTACCCCACAGAGCAGCATTTAAGAGAGGTGGTATGAAGTTCTTCCTTGGAAAAAGAAAATATGTTGAAACCCAAACTAGAGATAAATCCGTAGCCAGATCAAAGGTTTTACATAACCTAACGCTTAAAAGTATTCACACCTCTGGCAGGTTTAGGTTTAAAATTAATCGTATTTAAGTCAGGACTCTGAACCCTCCAGTCAAAAGAAACCTGCTGTTAAAAAAATTAACTACTTTAAGTCTCAAATCTGCCAGGAGAATGAATAACATGGGGCAGATGTGGTTTTAAAACTGCAAAGATTTTCTTTCTAGCTATTTTTACGACTTATTAAAGCCCTTTTAATGGACTGTCAGCAATTCCTTCATCCCTCACCTATTAGGGTCAGCTGACAGAAAGAGAACTACAACACTTTTCCATCACTTCCAAAAAAATAAAAATAAAAAAATAAATAAAAAAAATTGTGTTTGAAAATATTTCTGGTTGCAAAAAAATCCCTGATAGCTGTTGATTTTAAAGGGCAACACCTCCACCTTATTTAGGCAACACTAATAATGAACCAGGTAAGGGAAGCCTTGTGTTACTCTATAAAGAGCAGATCAGCCAAAAAGACAAAAACATGAGCAACAACCAACTGAAGGCTACGAATACATTAACAGGATGTTTATTTTATGTATCTAAACAAGAAAAATGCTTCAGGCGTTCCACAATCTAAAAATATATAGCATTATTTAAGCAGCAGAAATCATTGCTGCTCTTCTGCAGTTTGATCATTTTATAATTGTACTTCGTTGTAAACACTGGAGACTGTGGTATTTTTTTTACCCTCGCTGCGACAATCCCCCAAACTTTACAAACTGTTCCTTTAACTTAAGCTCGTGCACACATAATGAAGAGCATTACACCAGAGTCCTAAGATTAATGACAGCTTCTTTCTGCACAGCAATGACGACGACAGTGACAAACAGGTTTGGAAATCATTCAATAACATGTTTCCTGGAAAGAAAGGAAAGCAATACTTCTGATCTTTTATTATTTTTTTTCACCAAGAATCACTGCATCTTAATGCAAAAAAAAAAAAAAAGCAAAAACAGGAAATGAAAACAACAACTATCTGATCCAACCTTTTTAAAGCTGATAATATTGGACCCATTCATTACAAATACTATAAGGCTGCTTCATCGCTGTTTAGGACTCGACAATCTTTCCATCCGGTAACGGTATGCTACAACGCATACGACCCAGGCCAGTCTTTTAAGCTCTATACTGTTAACGCTATTATGCACAATCCTTTTAAAAACAGTAGTAACAGTGCGGCTGGTCTCTGGCTTCTTAATATTTACATCCGACAGCAGTTTTAATCTAAAGTGGGATTTCAAAGCACAATCATTGAGCGACTGCAGGTGAATCTCAACGAGTTGGAATATCATTGAAAAGTTGATTTCTAGAATTAAACAAAAACGTGAAACTCTTTACATAGAATCATTACGCATAGAGAGAGAGAGCTAGTTCAAGGGTTTATTTCTGTCCATTTTGATGATTATGCCTTGTAGCTAATGAAAACCCAGAATGCAGTTCCTGCCATGTTGTGGCTCTACATATTGTAAAATTTTGAGTTTCCATTCACTATAAGCCATTAAAATGAACAGAAATAAACCCTTCAATGAGCTTTGTACGTTTTAAATCAAATTAGTAAAATCTATGAACTTTCCAATGATGTTCTAACAAATTGAGAGGCGCCAGTAGGAAAGCTCACACCAAGTCCAAATGGAAATGCTCGACCGGACAAACACTGCGCGGCACGACCCGCTCTAGAGCTCGAGTCGACTGTTCTCGCTCCGTAATACGGCGCATTCCTGCAAAAAATACTGCGGCTGTCATGCTACTGCTTTATGGCTACTTTGCTTATAGTAAAAAGGCATTTATACTTGAAGTGCAATTAAAGGTACCCAGAGGAAGTACCGCTGCAGCTCCTAGGAAGACGAAGAGAGTCTGCTGATTTATGAACAGGGTGATGGCACCGCCGTGTCAATGGAATGGATGGACGAAACCTCAGATGATCTGAGCAATCACGCACAGCAAAAAAAAAAAAAGGGGGGGGGGGGGGATGAGGCCGAGCCGACAGACTTGCTCATACCCCCCCCCCCCCCTCCTGGAATGAAGGCCGGAGACAGCATCCAGTGTCTAAACTGGGGAGGCTTCAAAATCAAACACCCAGCCAGCATTTACATTCTACCACAACATTACAGCCACAGCAAAGAGTGAGGATTTAAAAAAAAAAAAAGTGAAGAGAATCAACAGCAAAACAATAGTGGAGGGATGACAACTTAAAAACTGGAGAGTAGGGAAAAAAAATATATAAAAATCAAACACTGACGAATAAACAAAGACGTACAGAAGCAAGGCAATATTCACCCAACAGCCTATAATTTGCAAATGGCCTTCATGTTTCAAACGCCCTGTTATGCTTTCAACAATCTATAGAAATTTTTTTACAAGTCTGTACAACCACCCAGTAAGAGCTCGCTCCATCGCCCAGAGGACCCGATCCACTTAAAGCAGGATACCTGAGTTTTCAACACAACGCCTCCCCCCCACTCGTCATCTCTCACACGCGCACGACCAACCAAGCAAGGGATTTCCTCCAAAAAGATGAAAGAAAGAAAGAAAGAAAACAGAGTGTAAACCTTGATAAAAAAAAAAAACAGCAAACATCTAAGACTTTCCTAGAAAGATCACCAACTTCAGTCTAAAAATAAAACAGTTGAGAAAGAGGAGCAGAGAGGGGACACCGGAGAGCAGCTGGATAAGCAACCCTCTGATGCTCTGCTAGCAGATAGACGGACAGTGAGGAGGTCAGGAGGCTTCGATTCAGGCAAACGGGGGGAGGTGGACCTTCCTGGGAGACTTCATCTCAGCTGAGGAGGTCAGAGGAGGAGGAGGTCTGACTGCTGCCGTCAGGGTGGGAAAGCAGAACGGGGCGGAAAGTGACGGCCGTCGCCGAGCGGCAGCCGCCTACGGCACAGAAAACCTGGTGGACATCAGAGCAGAACGTTAATACTCCAGAGGTCTTCGCTGAAGACGAGCTCACACTGAGGGACAAGGGAACGAGGCACTCAATAGTGAAAAAAACAGCTAAAAAAACAGTTAAAATGCTAAAATGTTACAGCTTAAAAGGTTTTAAGATTAGAAGTGTAGGGTAGAATAAACAACTTCAGATTGAACAAAAGTTTCTAAATACTGATATAATCACAAATGCAGGTTTGAAAATTTTTTCCAGTGTCTTAGTGGAATTAAAATGAAGTACTTAATGGTTTAACATCCTTTTTTCATGTCATTAATTTGGCATTTATGTGCTTGTTCCCCACATGGGGTCCCAACAAACATTCTGTTTTTGCAACAATTTATGTTTTTTTCCCCCTTCTTAAACCTAAAGATAGAAATTAAAAGGGGGTTCTTTAAAAATGGAAAATTTCCTAAAGTAGATATTTTGAAAATATTAAATACTGAAAAACAACATAACTAAAAAAAACAGTTAAAATGCTGAAATGTTACAGCTTAAAGGTTTTAAGATTAGAAGTGTAGGGTAGAATTAACAACTGCAGATTGAACTAAAGTTTTTAAATACTGATATAATCACAAATGCAGGTTTGAACAATTTTTTCCAGTGTCTTAGTGGAATTAAAATGAAGTACTTAATGGTTTAACATCCTTTTTTCATGTCATTAATTTGGCATTTATGTGCTTGTTCCCCACATGGGGACCTAACAAACATTCTGTTTTTGCAACAATTTATGTTTTTTTCCCCCTTCTTAAACCTAAAGTTAGAAATAAAAAGGGGGTCATTTAAAAATGGAAAATTTGCTAAAGTAGATATTTTGAAAAATATTAAATTTGTCTATGATTTGCGGTTCTCAGCGAGTTTAATTTAGCTGGACTGGGTGGCAGAAACGCTCTTTGGAGTTTAACGTTTGGGGATCCCTGGTGTATCACAGAAATCACACTGAATCAACACGTCTGAAGACGTTTTCCGGGGCATGAAGGTCCCTTACCTCTGAAGTCTCTGCAGTAGTTCGGCCACCAGAGAGTCACAGATCCCAGGGTGTATGTTCTCAGCCTGGAAAATGGCCTCCCTCAGCTCCTCTGCAGCTTCTGGCTTTCCGTTACTCGTCTCGCCCGTTTCTCTCAACTGCAACAACAGACGTCTTGATTCTTTATTTGTGTTATTTCATGCCAACATATGTGGAGACTGCTTTAGTTTAAGGTGACACACCACGATTTAGGACTACAGAACAATTTGCATTATTGCAGACCTTTCCTAATCCATTTATAGACAGATTTTTTCCCCATTTGCAGACAAAAGTTTGTTCATAGACGTTTCCCAGCTTCAGCTAATCGGAGATCGGGTCGCAGGGGCAACAGATCTAGGAGGGAAACAGAGACATCGCTCTCCTCAGCTCATTCTGGTTCTTCTGTGGGTTTCTCCTCTCAATGGGACGACCCCAGTAAAACTTGTACATGAAGGCGCCCCATCCTGATCAGATGTCTAAACCACCTCATCTGACTCCCGTTGATGCAGAGAAGCAGCAGCTCAACTGTGAGCTCCCCCTGGAACACAACGCTAATCACTCTACCTCTAAAGCTGAGCCCAGCCACTCTCTGGAGGAAAGCTAATTTCTGCTACTAGTATCCCACGTTCTCCTTCTTTCAGTCCAGACCCATAACTCGTGATGATAGGCGAGGGTCAGAACCAAGACAGACCGGGAAATCTAGAGCTTTGCTCTTTCTTCACTGCCGAGGACCAGAGCAGCGCCCGCGTTACTGCAGATGCAGCCCCGATCCCTCCATCGCTCCATCCTACTGTCACTCGGGAACAAGATACTTAAACTCCTCTGCTTGAGGCAAAGACTGACCCCCAATCCAGAGGGGGCCCGTCTACCTTGTTCCAGTCAAAGCCCATGGCCTCAGACTCAGACTCATGACCACGTCACACTCAGCAGCAGCAAATCGCTGTTTCCCATCAATCTTTATATGGAGGACAACCAACCAGGAATGACAGCTTTTTTTTTTTTTTTAAAGTATACCAGACATTATTAGAGGCCTTCTCTGCTGTGGTGAAAATATTGCTATGGCGAAAAAGGAGCTGAGCTCTTGAGCTCTACTTGAAACCTTCACTTATTGCCTATAGGACATGGATTAAATTAGAGAGAGATCCTGGTTACTAACAGTTCAAACAGGCTACCTCTGCAGAACAGTCAGCTTCAGCTTTAAGGATGAGGTGGGAAGCCAGGTTATCTGGATGGAGATCAGAGTAGAGCTGCTCCTCAACAGCAAAGGAGTCAGATGGGAATTCTGGCATCTGATCAGGAGACTTTCTGGATCTCCCCTCTTTGGAGGCCTTTCAGGCACCTTCCACTGGCAGGAGAACCAGGAGCAGACCCATTAGTTACTAAAGGGACAGTATATCCCTTTGAGTTAGAGGAGGCCTTGAGATCTCCTGGATGGAGCCAGGGAGAACCAGTGAGACTCAACCTTCCTCTCCTTGACCCGATACTTCCACAACTCAATCTCATATGGGCTGAAAATAACAGAAGGATGAAGACATGGATGGATATTTTATATAGATATTTTATATAGATGCTCAGTTACAGTTCTTACGTAGAGGAACGAGAGGCTCCCAGACGATTTTACTTAGCAGGAAATGGAACTGTACAAAGATTGTGGAATGATTTCTATTTTTATGCCATTTCTTTGCATGCCTGTCCAGATGTGGATTCCAATCCTTTTCAGGGCAGAGAGTATGAGTGAAGATAATTATTTTGATTAGAAGTTGGTGATTATCGTACCTCAGAGAACAATGGAGAGAATATTGATGTTAGACTTTGTGATGAAAGGTTTTCAGAAGTGTCCTCCACCTGGAAGAGACATTTTTTAATCAATGTTAATAAACAGTAACATATTTCAGGCAAGTTTTGTTCGGTCTCATAAAAACGACTTATGGTTGCGACCTGCAGCTCCACGGGCTCAGCCTCCTCCACAGGCCCGGGTGGCGACTCCTCAACTGGACTGTGGTCCTTGATGGTGCCGAAGATCCAGTTTTCGTTGGGTTTAGTTTTGCTGCCCTTCTCCAGCTCCCTGCAGTGAAATGGGGTTCAGGCACATGAGCGTACTGAGTGAGACAGCACCCGCGTCCAAGACCGCACGGTGACGCGCCGACAACCTACTCGTCCGATTCGTCGGAGCTCGAGTTCTCTCGCGACTGCTCCGACTTCCACCTCTTGTATCTGTCGATCAGCTCCGTCAGGTAGGTCGTCTTTTTGGCGTGCCTCGCGATGAATTTGTGTTTTAACAACTCTTTGGCCGTTGGCCTCTGCGGAAAGACACGAAACGCAGCAGTCAGTTTTGAACCCTTATCCGTTTCCTGCTTTATTGGTTCCCGGTGCCGTGAACGACAGTTCAAACTCACAAAGCTAGGCTCCTTATTCAAACAGGATTCTACAAACTCTTTCAGGGGTTTGCTGTAGTTTCCTTCCAGCGTCGGTGGATTGTTCTTTGGGATGAGGAACAAGACTTTCATGGGATGAAGCTCAGAGTGGGGCGGCTCTCCTTTAGCCAGCTCTATAGCCGTTATTCCTAACGACCAGATATCTGCCTGTGAAAACAAAAAAATAACAAAAAAAAAGGGTAAATCTCACACCTTTCTACAACCGCTGTGTCGAAGCACTGCGCGAAAGGGCGTGTTTGAATAAGTTCTGCGTTAAAAAAACATAAAGCAGACGGTGACCCAGCAGCTGTGTCGAGGAGCCACACTGACTCACGCTGTGGTTGTTCCAAAAATATGTACCGGGGGCTTTTCTCGTCTAGAAAACACATCTTTAAACGGTGCTTTAATGTTCAGCGCCGAGACAAGAGCACTGGGCTCAGTGAAATCCTGACATTAAAAACAAATGAGTGCTTCATTGGGGTTTGATACAATAAATATGTATACTTTAGAACACTAACAACTATTTTCTCCTGATAAATCTGTTGCTTTATTGATTAGATTATTATTCTACACAACAACAATTTCCCCCCCCAATAATAATTAAAAGGTAATTTTGTATGTATGTTTTTTTACGGCCACAATTTCACATTTAATGCTAAAATGTAGACTAACACTTTAAACACCTTAAATTGTGAAACAAAACCTGAAATATATAAAGCTCTCATCACTGATGTATTTAACAATAAAAAAAACATTTCACTGTGTTTACCATTCATGAGTCCATCTGGTTTAAATGTAATTTCCTAAGCTATGAGCTACTATAGTCCACACAGCTCAATGTGAATAAAATGGGCTGAACAACTCAAACAACAAGCCCAGATTCTTCCATTGAATTTCCTAAAAGCTGCAGTCGGTAACTTTGGTATAAATGTGTTTTTTTACATATTTATGAAAACTGTCTCTATGTCCTGACAGTAAAATATGAGACGACTCCTCTGGCCCCTCTCATTGGTCCTACTGCCATTTGCAGAAATACACTGCTCCCGGTCAGAAACAACCAATCAGAGCCAGGAGGAAGGCACGGCTCGTACCGTCGTTCACGATTGCAGAAACAACCCATGTCACAGGAAAACCGCCACTTACTCAAGTGGCACATAGTCAGAAAACAAAGACGGGTAACCAGAAGAAGACCGCTGATGAAAAGCAAGCTAAAAAAGAAAGAATTACACTGAGCCTGAAATAAACACGAAGGTAAACATCAGAGCAGCACGGCAGGCACGTTCTTTTCTATTGACACTTTTTTAAGTCGAAGGAGGCAGTTTTTGTCCATTTAACAGCGTAGCTTCATTTCCACCCTCAGTTTTATTGGTACCACTTTACAATAAGGCTCCTTTTATAGAGTTTTATAAATGGTCCGTACACATAATTTAACCTGTAAAAATTTTTATAAATAATAACTGTTTATTATGCAATACTAAATGGCAAGAAAGAGACAAAACTGACCAGTTTCTTGCCAAATAGTGAGCCAACCCTATATATGGCCAAAACATTTCCAGTTCTATATATTCTATCTAGTGTTGCTATACTAAATATCTCAATCTACAGTACAACCTTGTAAGATCAAAAAGCATTTGCAAACATAATTCTATACCATGTAATATTCTACTTTATCACTGCATTATAAACATCCACAACTGTCAAAGGGAGCCTTACTGTAAAGTGTACACCACAACATAAAGAATGATATTACAACCCTAAGGTATATAATTATGTATCTTGTCTTTCTTGCATTTTCTTGATGCATAATAAACAGTTAATGATTTATAAAGTAGTTACAGATTAATTAACAACATATCTACAAACCATTTATAAGCCTCTGTAAAGGCTATTACAAAGTGGTACCGTTTTATTTTTGTTCAGTTTGTTTTTTTGTGAGAAGTCAAACTTTCCGACTTCCAAGAAAAAAACCAAAAAGTGCACTGAAGTCAGAAAATCAGAGGTCAGTGGCAGCAGCTGTGGCTCAGTGGGAAGAGTATAATGATCTTTTAATGCAAGGGTTATGGGTTAGATTCTAGCTTCCTCTTACCACAAGTCAACGTGCTCCTGGGCAAAGCAGCTAACCGCCGATGATGTAAGAAAATATTTATTTGCACTTATGGTTCGTCTCTCAATAAATCGTTCACACAGTTTACTCTACCACCCCTGTTTGTAAATATGTTCCTTATGAGTTTAAATAAACCAAATGTAAAAAAAAAAGAAAAGAAAGAAAAATACTTTTTGTAACGTTGTTTAGCTTGTAACCAAGCAACGCAATTATATCACTGGTTTTCCAACCTACAACTGCTTGTGATGTGTTTCCAGAATGAACTACCAGAACTTGTTCTTGGGTTTGCCGTCATTCGCATCAGTTCAAAAACAGGCGGTTCTTCCAACATTGTCTATACTTTTGAGTTTTTGCTCGAAGCCAGGATCATATTCTTGAACAACTCGTGTTTTTGTGTCCCATTAACTCTACATCACAGTAAATAAGGTCTGTGTCTACCGTCAAAGTAGAATCAGAATCAGCTTTAATCACCAAGTTTGTGCATACAGACAAGGAATCTGACTTCAGTTCCACTTTCCTCTCAATTAAGACATTTTAATAGGGTTTGGTATCGATTCAAATTTGAGGAATCAATTTGATTCCGATTCTCAAGATTTGGAATAGATTCTTTTCCATTCAATTCAATCTCAAATTGGATTGCTGCATATTTTTAGTAATTACCTGGATTTCATGACTGTGTGGTTATGCAACGTATTGATACGAGTATCATGTTAACATTTAACAGCAAATTAATAAAAGTAATGGTAGCTAATGGTACAGTACAGTGAAAAAAGAAAAAAAATAATTCAAATTTAATTGATCTTTGGTCATATTAATTGATTTTTAGGAATTACTATGAGAATCGATTCATAATAAAAAATAAAAAAAAAGATTTTTAACACAGCCCTACATTTTAAGTGTAAATATATAAAAAAGGGACACATTCTTTGCATTTAGAAAAGCTGAAGACTTGGTTGGATTGGAACCCTAAATGTACTTGCGCTACATTTGGGAACCTCTCGTTTAAAGAATGGCAGTACTTCAGGTTTGGTGGAGATAAATAGAAATTAGATTTAGATATTTAGATCTGAAAGCTTTTGTGGCATACCACAACACCACCAGCATGAGGCAAAAGTGTCCGAGAAGCAGGTAAGCAGGATGACATCGACAGAAAAGACAAAGCTAACCTAATTAGTTTTCAAGCTGCTGAAAGGCTCTGTGAAACCAGACAGGTTGTCTGCAACACATTCTTCTCTTAGACCTTTCCAACACATCGTATAATTTATTAATGCTCCTGTTATCAACAGTCAAACTTTGATCAGCCTTCTTATTTAACTTTACTGCCTGTTTTAAGCACATCTAACTGTAGAAAGAATTAACCAGGAAAACTCAGAAGTATCAGACAGTAGGGCTGCACAATATCGGCTTTAACATCGGTATCGGCCAATGTAAGTCATTTTTTAACATATCGGTATCGGTCCAATAAGTAAAACTTGCCATAGGACAGTGACAGTAATGCATTGCAGCCAGGATTGGGGGATTTTCAAATGACGCAGAGATGAGCTGTCAGCAGTGTGCTCGTTTTTTTCTGCTGTTCAAAGACATACGAAAAGCAGCGTGTAAGTCTAGACTATAACCCACATTCAAAAATTCAGACAGCAAAGTTTTCCATCGGTGCAAAATGTAAGCACCCCAGAAACATAATGTGTGAATATATAGACATATATATATCGGTTGAAAATAAGAAAGGTTATCGGAAATAATGAAAATATTTGCTCTGAAGAAATAAAAATTGGAATAAGTTAGTTTTGATTTTTTTGAAGAAAATTTATTGCATTGAAAGACACCATCAAACAATAAGTTAGTCAATTAATTCAAACAACAATAGAATAGCCGCCCTGTTTAAAAAAGGTTTGGGCTAATAGCATTAGCTAAAAGCGTACTGTTATGGAATGCGCCCATATACCTCGATATCTTGGCTGATTTTAGATTTTTCTCATGATCTAAAAAAAAAAGAAGAAAAAAAAAAAAAAAGGAACAAGTGTGTTTCAGGTGTGCTTTTAAAAATATTTGACTCCAATATACTCAAACTTCTTAAATGAACCTATCACAAGCTTCCAACAATATTGACATCAACTTCGAGATTTTTCCTATATTGTTTAAAGCCATAGTGACCTTAGTGTATGTAACCATCTTGACTTTGAAAACTAATTTAAAACTCTTATTATTTTAGCATTTATCAAACAGAAATATTGGTAACCAGACTTAAAAACAGGAAAAGTTTAGTCTGCCTTATCAGAATATCAGAAAGTTAAAAAAAAGGTTTAGACAGGATATGCAAAGATCTGCTTTTATTGTACCGACATCTGCCCCATACATGTCCTTTTCCTTTCTGGGAAAGGATTACCCAACATGCTGCTTTAACATGCACAGTTAGACCCCTTTTAAAATTCATTCGAACTCTGTTTCTGGGTCTTTTATTACGCTGCTGCGGCGGTTCAACAGTAATATGTACCTGCAATAAGGCTGACTGACCTTTGAGTCGTAGGCAGATTGCTTTATGACTTCGGGAGCCATCCAGAAAGGCGTTCCTACGAAAGTGTTCCTCTTTATTTGCGTGTCGGTCAACTGACCCGCCACACCGAAGTCCGCCAGCTTTACGTCGCCTTGCTCTGACAGCAACACGTTGGCGGCTAGAAAGAGCGGTTACAGAAACGGTAAATAGATCACGTTAGGGGTATGTGGAAGCAAAACAAAGCAACGCTCATTCAGGATTAAAAAAAGAAAAGCAGCCAGGTTACGTCTCTATCACCTCAGCCACATGGCTGGTCAGAAAACGTCCACTCAGTTAACTTCCTGCAAAAATTATGGTGCTGAATATTGACAAAGCAAAGGTAAGGTGTCTTCGATTGTGGGTCTGATTACGACCTGGACAATAAAAATTAAACGCGGACACTGAAAGGACTCATTCTGTACTTCCTGATAAAAACGCTGACGGCATTTTCAAACTCGCACTAAAGCAATAAAGCCGCATAATAAGTCAGTAATTATTGCTCCCACAAAGGCCAAAGTAAAGGTACTCATCAGGTTTACCTTTGATATCTCTGTGGATTTTCTTTTCAGAGTGCAGATACTCGAGCCCTTTCAGGATTTCCCTCAGGATCGTGGCGATCTGTGATTCATCCAAGGCACCTGGCTCCAACTGGGAGAGAGAGAGACATGTCTGTGACTCCGTGCTGCCGGATTGAAAACTATCCTCCTGTAAGCTGGTACTCAGTATCAGATCAGCAGCTCACCAAATCCAGAGCAGATCCTCCTCCCAAATACTCCATGATAATCCATAATTTTGTACCCTGGAGGAAGAAATCAGAAATTAATCAAATTTAGCAACAAAAACACTTATAGATGGACTAACACCATAGATTTATAGGATATAACAGCTAAAACAAAATGAAAAGATGACATTTAATGATGCCAGTTTTCTTTTATACCAATACAGTATCCTGCAGAAGAATTTGCCTCCTTGGAAACTTTGTTACATTACAACCTGAAACTTCAATGTATTTTATTGAGATTTTATGAAAGCAAGGAGGAAGAGGAAACATTAAAACATTGAAAGGTGTGCTGTAAGTTCAGTCCCCGCTGATACTCATCCTTCTTTTGGCTTTTCTCTTTCAGGAGTCGGCACATCTTCTGCATCATCTTCTTTCACACCAACCACCTTCATGTCCTCTTTCACTCCATCAATAAATCTTCTCTTTGGTCCTCCTCTAGACCTCCTGCCCGGCAGTTCCAGCTTCAGCGAGCGTTCCTCTGCCGATGTTCTCACCATCTGTCCTCTGTACATGTCCAAGCCATCTCAGTCTAGCCTCTCTAGCTTCATCTCTAGAACATCTAACATGAGCTGTCCCTCTGAGGAACTCATTCCTGATCCCATCCATCCTCATCACTCTCAAAGTGAACCTCATCATCTTCCTCTCCGCCACCTCCCGTCTCTTTCTCTGGTCCACCGTCTCTAAAACAGCATCACTGGTCTCACTACTGTCTTGCACACCTTTCCTTTCATTCCAATATTTTTACCACACAGCACATCCGGCACTTTTCTCTACCCGTTTCAACCCTGCTTGGAAATGTTTCTTCACCACTTTTTCACACTCTTTTTCTCTGCACTACTGATCCTAAGCGCCCTAAATACCTTCTGCATCTCTGCTCTCTAGGTTTTCCTCCACCTGCTCTCATCGAAGATCACAACGTCATCTGCAAACATCATAGTCAACGGAGATTCCCGTCTAACCTCTTCTGTCAACCTTTCCATCGCCACATCAAATGAGGGGCTCAGAGCCGATCCTTGATTCAGTCCCACTTCCACCTTGAACTCCTCTTTTTACGCCTACAGCACACCTCACCCCTGTGTTACGGCTCTCAGACGTGTCCTGCACCACTAAACACGTTTCTCTGCTACTCCAGACTTTAAAACACCACAGCTCCTCTCCTGGCACCCTGTCATTTGCTTTCTCTAGATGCACAAACTATTTGGCACCCGGTTTGGTATTCCCAGCCGTTTAACCGAGCTTGTAGGTAAGATCTATTTAGCGAATCAGGTATTTTCCATTTTTGCAATAATTTCTGCAGATCTTCATGGTCTCATCAAATTTCTCCGTTTTATGTTTCATATAGTGGGCAAACTTTTCAAACCACTTGGTTGTAAAACTTGCAAAACACAATTATTTTCTATGAAATGTCTTGTACAAAAATCTGTAAACTAATTGTTAGCTATCCAGGCTTCTTCTACTTCAATTAAATACAAATAACAGTCATTTGGGCTCAGAAAAAAAAGTAATATGAGTGGGGCTTTTTTTTTAAAGATAAAACAGGGATTTTTTTTTGTCCTGTCTCAAGTTGTCAGTAACTTGGTATAGTGGCAACATTTCCTACTAAATGGCTTGTGGTGGCTTTAACCCCAGAATTAGGTAAATATATCAGTGGCAGCCTCATTCCACCAGAAGCAGCAATTCTCTTTCACTTCTGAAAATAGTTTCAAATCAGTCCTCAGATCTTTAAGTTCAGAGCAGTGGTGCCTTTTGGAGGTCATGGTTCCAGTTTTGTGTTAATAATGACCAGAAGGCTGAAAAACGTCCTTAATCTCTATGCATAAAATGCTCAGTGTGACGTTTTCCACAAGATGCATAAAAAAATTACATAAGAAGAAAGTTCATATTTATACTTTATTCTGCAGCTGAAAAATAACATTTAGCAGCTCTTAGTAGTGGCACTATTTACGAGATTTATCAGGAAAAAGATAAGGTCTATGTGAGAAATGAGCTAAGGGCTAATAGAAAAGGTGCTAATCTTAGCAGTAGAATGATGTGCTCACAGCAACCACATCTGTAAGAACTAAAACAAGAAGCTAGAAAACATTTACGGTAATGAGCAAATGGTAATGAGTCAAGATCTTAGGGTTTCCCTTCTTTGTTTTACTCATATGCTAAAATATTCAGTTTCGATACCATGCCAAATTAGTATTATATCCAGATACAGTGTGTGAGTATTGATACTTTTCAGAGTATCGATATTTTTGACAACCCTAATATATACAGTTTGTCTGTGTAGTCTGAATGCTGTGACCGAATTCAAGTTGTGCACAATCACGGCCGAATAAAGATGATTCTGACTGTTAGACACACATAAATAAATGCACAAAGAGCAAATACCACAGCACACAAAAGCCTTAATTCTCTTCTTTACTCTGTGGCACACTGCAGATTAGCTAATGGATCACTTTTCTCCTGTTTTGGGGTTTATGTAGTACAGTAAAAGCTTTGTGAGCCTCTCTAACCACCATTATGTGTAGCATGAAACTATAATAAACATGGAAAATACTTTGCAGCTTGCAAAAGATTGATGGTCAACACAGCAACTGGCGTTACAATTTTGCTTTTTTGTTGGCCCCTGCTGCTTGGATTATATCCAAATCTACTAAATCCAAAGTGAAACTGCTTTAAAAATCTATCGGTTTTATGAACATTGTGGGGAAGCTTAAATATTACAGTTTCTGCTTCTATATCCACCGTGCTGTTAATGTTACAACATCTGAATGTTCCCCCAAGAGTAATACTATAAACCACAAGTTTCAGATGTCTAAGCACTCATAAAATGCAGCATTAACTGTCCAAAAATTTCTCTAAAATGTCATCCAGCTTTATGCCCTGTGTTCTCTGAGAATCTGTGCCATATTTCAAAGGCAATTGTTCCATTATCCGTTTCAATTATTTACTGACCTACATTGTCTATTCTGGCAGCCAGCAACTCACCATCCCAGCATCAATCTTGCTGAACCATAGACTATAACAAGTTCACTGAATGCGCTTCCCTGAACTTAAAAAGCTTACCTTGAGATAAGATCCGTGGTATTTGGTGATAAAGGGACTGTCACATTGGCTAAGCACCGTGATTTCTTGTTGAATATCTTCTATGTCATCCTCGGCCTCCTCCAGATCGATGATTTTAATGGCCACGACTTTCTGAGTCCTTCTGTCGATTCCTTTAAAGACCTCTCCGAAGGAGCCTTTTCCTATCCGCTCCTGCTTGGTGAAAAGTTCCTCTGGATCGGCGTTGAAATTCTTGGGAAAGAGAAAATAAGGGCGAGAAAAAAAAAAAAACAGTGCTTTTAGTCATGTCAAACCACAGGGAAACAGAAAAGCAGCAAGTTTGATGCACATTTTATGTGTCAACACTACCTGCTCCTAGCCCAGTCATTCCTGCTTTTCCTAATAAAACTGGACAGACTCCACCTACATGTGCTGAATTGAGTAACAATCGTGTGTTGTTCCATTTTTGGGCAACAGTTTCTTTTGAACATGATGTGGACGGGTCTGCAATGAACTGAGCTAATCATCGTCAGCTTGTGCAATTTCCCCTAAATACGTCACGCAGCATTTTTAATGAGCCTGTAACACCAGTACAGGTGAGCTGGAGAATCCTGCAAAACCCATTACAAAAACATGGCAACCATTCAGCAAGCAAGGGTGTAACCTTTTGTCGCCGGCATGAACAAAGCAAGTTGAAATGGGTTCTTCAATAATGCCTTTATTATTTCTATACTTTGATCTCCAACAGGAAAGGTTTTAGAATCATAAAAGATGACGTACATCTGGTTTTAAGTCGGGCTGGGTATCATCTAGGATGAACCGATTTGATACGATTCTCGATACATGGCTCAATTTGATTTGTTGCCAATATCCATATTTATTACTTTCAAATTAATGCTGAAAGTCATTCAATCAACAAAACCAGCAAATTATTATATTTGTGTTCAATTTATTGAACGCTTATATATTAACAGGTAAATAAAGTGCATTTGGTTGAATGCATTTAACGCATCACAGAAACCAAAAATGTGACCAAACATCTGATTTTAGGGACGAAGGCGCTTCTAAAATCCTGTCGGCCGTTCTGTAAATTTGACTCACTTTCTTTTCCTCGCTGTGAACAGTAATGGCGCGCTGTAACAACGCCCCCAAAGGGTTGGGAGGTATATCGATATTGAAAGCCAGAATATCGATATTAAATCGTTTTTAAAAACATCAATATTAATCTACATTGATTTTTATGCACAGCCCTAGTTTTAAGCCCATTATTTTTTCCGTCTGATTAAGTAAAAACAACTTAGCGCCTTTCCGGAGGCAGCGAGACACAACGGCATGATGTAAGTGTAACGTGTTGCATAACACCGGGGTTTTTAATAATAACAAATTTTTATAAGTCAGTTCAAGTTTCACTCTCTCACAGCTTGGTTCATGTTCAACGCCGTGTACCACTTCAGAGCAGCCGTTATCACAACAGCTTTCACTACAGGGTGGTATGCGTGATGAATTAAACGAAGGAAAGCATTTGTAAACATCAGCGGATACGACACAGCTAATCGATGATGACGCAAGCTTTTAAGCTAAGCTAAGCTAATAAGACGCCGATAACCTCTTTCTTGCACCAGAAATGTATCGTCTGTGAAATTTTATGAACATGAGGTAGTAAAAATGATATAATACATTCATTATCCATTCATGCATTACCTTCTTCCTTACAAAGTTTGGACTCTACGGATGACTAGGCCTGTCACGATAAAGAATTTTGCTGGACGGTAAATTTTTCTACAAATTATTGCGATAAATCATTATTCTCATTTAGATACCCCTTTTCAACTAATATGATAATGGCATAATAACGCAAATACATCACATTTATTTTAATTACTCATGTGATTAAAATGCATCATACGATAGATTTATTATATATAGATATATTATCACGAGAGGCCTATGGATGACTTTAAAAAGGAGCTGAAGACATTTTTATTCTGAGAAGCTTTTAGTTACACTTGAGCTTGCATGCGTTTATGTTTATATTCTGTGTTGTTTACTGCTGTGCATTCGGTTGGGCTTCCCTCGTTGTGACATCCTCAGTGAAAACTTTCCTATAAGAATAAACTTTGGACCCGCCTATTTTAATCAAGGCTTGAAAACTAATCCCCCCCCCCCCCCCCTCCCAATACAACATTTCTGTTCTCAGACTGGCCTTGACATCTGTATGCAGTGGCATTTTTTTTTAAACCGCTTCTATGAGTAATGTTAGCACCATAGCATACATCTATCACCGGGGCTTAATGGCCTCTAAAGCGAAGGCTAAACAAAAACGGAGGGACTGCATCCTAAATTATTGACTGAGCTAAATAGCTCCTTTCCCTATGGAGCAGCAGGGAGGGACTAAATGCCTTCAAAATAGACCCGTTAATAAGTTTAGATAAAGAAAATGTTGGAAAACATTCTAACATTGTTATGCATGGAGCTACAGGGCACAATGTGAATTTAAAGTATGTAGTATTGTTAGTTTTATAAATGTAAACTAAAAAGCTGAAAAGGGCAGACCGCTGATAGTTCAGGCAGCCCATCTCTAAAGCGCCGATCTGCAAGGAGCTCAGAGGAAATTGCTTTATAGCTCCCGCCCTGTGAGAATAGCTTCCTGTAAAACTGCTAATGCGTGGTGGTGGTTGTGGTGGTCAAACCAACAGGGGCAGGTGGGATGATCAACAGCCCTTTGAAAAGCTAGGGAACGACTGAACTGAATAGCAACAGGACTTTACAATAAGAGGGGGAAAAAAAACTGAGCGGTGCAGAACAAAGCCACGTAAAAACAACAAAACCCCCCAAAAAAATGCTGTCATAACACTGGTGTGATCAGTCATCCACGTGAAATTTATAATGTTTGGGATGAATTCTGTATAAACAAACTACACTTTGAACAAAGATCACACACAATGGGAATGCAACTGCTACGTCCCGTAGTCAGCAGGTTTGCTGGGACGACCTCGATTCTCTGCCGTCTGCACCATGCAAGCTTGTGGTCTGCTGTCACAGACACAAAATGCACCGGGCCCTCAATAAAACACCCAGTGCAACCACACTACCCTTTGAATGGCGAACTGCAGAAACGGCTTCTATCACGCCGTGTGCAGATGAACCAGATTTTAGCGAGCTTTCAAAGAAAAAAAAAGTGTTATTTTGGTCATTTATGGGGGTTTTCAAGCAAACCTGGACGTAGCAATTTAACAGGCTGTCGCTCAAAGGAGACGTCTGGCCCAGAGCTGCTCAGCCATGAAGAAAACAGCGAGAATTGCTTCGGGCCAAATGGATAAAACGGTCCAAATTCAACTTAACTGCACATATTCATTACTAATCCTTCAGTCGCACACCATATTGAACTTCACTCGACATCACAATAGCATTGCGTGCAATGTCGCCGTGCGAATAACTGATTCTGGATGCAATATTTACTAGGATATTATATTTTTAATTGCAGTGCATGTACATTCTGCATGTCAGCTGTGCTTATAGGCGGCTGGATGGCCATTCTGGATTTATATTTTTAGTGGTTGAGATGCAAATGCTCTCCAAACGTGGAGGGAAACGATGAAAGAAAAGCGGCACAGAAATGCAGGTTAATCATCATTAGTATAGTAGTATGTATTTCTCAACAGTGTTGCAATTGAGTGTTTTCCTCATATGGTGCTGCCCCACCTCGCATGACTGTGGCTCAGTGGGTAGAGTGGTGGTTTTTCAAACAGAGGGTTATGGGTTCAATTCCAGCCTTTTATCTGTCACATGATGTGCCACTGAGGATTTACAGAACTATTTATTTACTTGAGAAATATTAAGAAATGTTGTGTAAAAAAAAAAAAAAAATCCTTTTTCCCCATTTTTAAATAATGCTTAAAGTAACTTAAGTCTTCACCATACATAAATAATAACGTGTTTACCTAATTTTAACTCTATAGAATGTTGGTTTTGGCAATCAAAGCTCTTTTTAATAAAAAAAAAAAATACAAAGTTGATTTTCTTTATATCCCAAATATGGAAATTGTTATGTTTTTGTGGAGGGAGTGTCAAAAAATTGACTGGAACAATAATTCTGATCCATTGTTTTGTAGGAAGTGGTTAAGAAAATCGTCAAAGCACTGATATTTTTTTTATATCTCTAATATATGCAAAGTGGCAGATTTACGGTGCATGAAATAACAACTTCACCCATATCACGAAAAGCAAAATATGTAATGTAAAGGATTTCAACTATAAAAGGTAAATACAAATAGAAAAAAAAAACGAACATGCTAGGAGTACTTATAAATGTGTTTTTCTTTTGAAGAAAAATATGAACTGGACACAGACTACTCTACTTAATTTAAAACGCATATTGATGCTTTAAAGAATCGGTACACAACCTGGCCAAAATGTTAAAAAAATAAATAAATAATAAAAAGTTCCTACCAAACACCTAAAAGATTGGGAGGGTTTACGCTACGATAAGGACCCTAAATCTAGACAAGAACAACAACAACCTGCAGCCAAGCTTTGTTACCCAGAACCCAAATGGACTTTGATAACTAGCTCTGCGGTGGGTAAGTCAGCGGCGTTCAGGTGCAAGTACCTCCCATCTGGATAAGCTTCAAAGAAGTCAATTCAACTCTTCCATGGCCAGCCTTGTGTTATAGTTACCTGAACCCCCGGTAGTCCACTCTGAAGAGGGGAGTGAGCCATGGCGTCAAAGAAGCAAAGATGACGCCTCTCCTCGACTCTTCAGCTCTCCTTATCAGATCAGAGCCGTGACTTCCCCCCCTCCGACAAACCGCTTCGAGTCCAACCGAGTCCGCCGGTTAATGTGCGATATAGAAACGTCACTTTAAAAAAAAAAAAAAAAAAAAAAAAAAAAAAGAACAATCGCTCTTCAACTTGGGGCTGTTGCCTCCTCCCTCACTCGCCTTCCGCAGTTAAAGAAAGCTAAACGTTAGCCACGTTTAGCCGCTCGTTAGCAAACAGTTCGCGGAGCAGCCCGTTAGTCTCAACGGCTCCTCGGGCGCTCAACGGCTCGGAGACCTCGCACACGCCTGGTTGCAGGACGCTGTAAAGGGGGGATATGTGCACGCTGTGGTGGCAGCTGTGGCGCTTGTTGTTCCTCTCTGGCATCACTTTCCTCTGTCTCCCGGCGCCATCTTGGTTAATGTCATTTCCAATTTTCAACGGACCAATCAGAGTAAAGAGGAGCAGACGGCGAACACGTCGTCATTCATTAAAGGAAACGTCACAGAAAGAAACACTGAGCTATATAGCTCAGTGGAAAGAAAGGAGCTCGCGCACAAACAGGGTATGGCAAGGGCATTTGTCATGTAATGTAATGCGCAGATTAATTAAAATACTCAAAATATTTTACAGGTCACAGTTTTAATACATTCTTTCAGATTAAAGGTTTTAATGTTAATGAGTATTTTTTAACCTGGTTAAATAAATGTAAAGTTTGGTTCTGCTTTGTCTAAAAAGACCACTAAACGTCAAACTCTGCACAATGGTTGAATAAGTAGAAATAAATGCCAACTCGACGTTCCCTTGAGTCGTAACGAAAAAAGAAAAGGAAGTTAGTGTAAAAACAAAAGATTCACAAATTTACACAACATTGGTATGTATTTGGTAAATATTTAATTGAAGGGATTTCTAGATTGTTACAATATATCATCAATCTTTCATTTCAAATTGGTTAATTTCATAATAGAATTAAAATAGCCAAAGTAATCCTAAAATACAAAAATGAAAGATATGTTTTTACCTTTAGACTTGTCCCTCTGTTACCACAATTCTGAACAGTTTTTACAAAACGGTTTAATTGTAGACCAGATTTTTTTTTTTTGAAAAACATGAATTAATCACTGAAAGTCATTATAGCTTCAGATCAAAACTATCAACAACACTGGTCTAACTACTGGAAGCAACAGAAGAAATAACTGCTGTTAATAAGATAATGGCTGCTGGAGTGTTTGTTTCTGTTCAAAAAGCTTCTTTCACAATAAATCATGATTTGCTGTTACAAAAAAAAAAAGCTGAAACGATCAGAGGGCTTGTGTCACAGTGCGTTAAAAACGTATTTAAGCAGTTTGTGAAATGTGCGTTCATAGTGTTTGTACATTGGTTGTGAGGTTCAGCAAGGATGAGTTTTGGGTCCACAATTGTCCATAATTCATCTAAATGACATATGCAAAATGTCTAAAGTCATGAAATTTGTATTTGTTTGCTAATGACACAAACATGATGATTGTGTACACAACCAAGGAATTTGACTTAGGTTGCTGGGTTCACAGTCCTTAGAGATTAGGTATAAATATATAAACAGCATGTATTGGGGATACTCTGGAGAAGTTTTCAAAAGATGTCACTGAAAAAATGAAAAAGCAGAAAACAGAACCAAAAATAAAATCTGTTTGGGAACTGTAAAACAAGGAAGTGAAAATAGAGATAAATGAAGTGAATGTTGAAGTGGCACACAAAGTCAAAGTACTTAATGTTAGCATTGATGAGAAATTGAACTGGAGACCTCACAACAGATATGTTCAAAGTAGAATATCTAAACGTATTTCTATCTCGCACAGATCCAAACATGCGTTAGATGAAAAAGCACTCCACTCTGTAATATTCTGTAATTTTACCATATTTCTGCACAGAGCAGAGGTTTGGAACAACTGCAAAACAACAATAAAGTCAGTAATCGTACACAAAAAAAGAGCATTGTGAGTAATTAACAAGGTTTCTATCATCATAAATACCTTCACCGCACCTGCTTCATACAAACCCACTATTTATACAATCAAAATTATTCAGACTAACTGATGTAGTTAAACTACAAACAGTTCTAATAAGGTCTAAAACTAAAAATAACTGCCAGAAAAATTTATTTTATTATTCAAGAGACGGGAAATAATTTACTAGTTAAGAGGTATATGACAATATCCAACTCAAATGATTTTGTATTGCCTTTAAATGATAGTCCATTGGGTTCTACTAAATGGAATGCGTGTTATATATTTATTTATTTTTACTGTTTTTATAGATGTTTTGGGTTACAGATTTTGTATGAAATTAAATTTTTTATATAGATAGGAAGTAATTTAATAATGTCGCAGGAGAAGGAGATGGGATAATATACGTTTACATTTCCTTCCTCTCCACTAAGCATGTGAATATCTGTAAGAAAACATTGCTGTTAGTATCTTCTGTTGTGTTCAATAACATTTTGAAACAAAACAAAATCACACAAAAACAATAATGGGTCTCAACTGTTAAGCAGTTTATTAAAAAAAACACACAGTATAAAGAACTAACTAACCAAAAGTGTGTTACAAACTCACCCTTAACCATAATTATTCCAGATTCATAGACCACCACCTAAGTAATCTAAACTGAAACACAACAAACTACTTCTCATACATTCATCCATTTTCATGAAGCATTTAAAACTACCCAGGTGTATTTAACAGATGGAAAACGTCCTCTTCCTTCTTAAATACACCTGCTTCTTTTAAAACACTGACACATATTGCAGTCAAATTAATCTGTGATATACCAGCACGTCTGGTGCAAGTTCACCCTTAACAGGAACTAGGTCTAGGTTCAGTTCACACAGGTCCACCACCTGTGAGCTAAAAGCAGGACCAAGAGTTCTTGTTCTTCCTTTTTAATGAGTAAGTCTTCTAAAAATACTTAGATAACGATGCCATGCAGGATTCTGTCATGGCTCAGAATTTGCAAACTTGATCTTTGTTGCTAGGTGTACATCGGTTTGATTATTATTCTGTTCTGTTTTCTTTTCTTTATTCATTTTGCTCAAAGAAACATTTTTTTTTTTTATTTCTGATAGAGCTCTCCAATCCTTCTTTAGTTGTCAAAATCAAAACTGGTGTAAATGTGGGTTGACAATTTCCCATAATGTCTAAGCTATTACACTTTACCTTAAGTTCACTTTTAAACAAAGTTGGTGTTCATTTTTGGGAATAACTCAGAGAATTTATTTATTTTTAGACACAATTTTGTGTTGCTTTTCTGAGTGGGCTTTCAGCCAGAGGTGTCAAGTAACTAAGTAAAAATACTTTGTTACCTTACTTAAGTAGAAATTTTGGTTATTTATACTTTAGTAGAATTATTAATTTACTTTTTATTTCTACTCCTTACATTTTCATGCTATTATCTGTACTTTCTACTGCTTACATTTTGAAAATAGTCTCATCACTTCTATTTTATTTCTTGTTTCTATTTTATTTTATATTCAGATAAATAGCGCTGGCCAAACAGAGTGATTCTGATTGTGGTTGGAGGCAGTACTGCACCAAGTTGTTTGCTAAATGCCCCAATAAAAACTTAAGAAGAAGAACAAAACGTAGAAGAACAACGTTGCATTTTTAGGATTATTTGTTATTTTCCTTTTTTGATTAACTGCTAGGATTAATCGTTCATTTTGACAACACTGTCTACTGTATATAGACAACCATACAATGGTAACTGTTAAAAGAGGGTGATGCGCTCAATTGCATGTCCAGTTTTTTACATCTTACATCTGTTGCCCTCATCAATTCCTGTAGCTACGCTTGGATGTTCATTTACATTCCAGTAATAACAAGTAAAAGGTTGTTGGTGATATGTCTCTGAAGTTTGACTTTTTTCACCAATACTTATAGGCAACCAGACATCAGATTTGCTGGAGTAGTGCTTCTGCTTTAATACTTTAAGTACCATAGTTTTATGTCTGGTATTTATTATTAAAGGTTTGAGTTGATACTTCTACTTCTACAGAAGTTTTATTTTTTATTCTTTCTATGTTTTTTATGAATAACTAGTAGCTCATTATTACAAGTAGGCTGACAGTAAAGGGGGTTTGAGAGAGAGGGGGGAAGGGGATGACATGCAGCAAAGGACCCCAGGCCGGAATGGTCAGCCACATCGAGGACTATGGCCTCCGTACATGGGTCATCATCTCCACCCCTGCGCCATCGGAGCACGCCCCAAAAGAAGTATTTTTAAACCCTTTTACATATACTTCTACTTGTGTAATAGATGTGGATACTTTTGACACTTCCGCTTTCAGCCCATGTCAGCACAGGACTCCTTTCTCCGTGGAAAATGACACTCTCCAGACGCTCCAGCCAGCATCTTCACAAGGTCTTTGGCTTTCTTTATCTTCTGGGGTTGATACACACATTTCACATCAGAACACATTCGTCTGTGGTACACAGAATCCATTTGGACATTCCCATGGTTTATATGTTTGTTCCCATGGTGTGTATGTTTGTATATAACTGTATAAACAGATGGATGTGACCCCTTCAGGCGTCTGGAAATTGTATCCAAGAATCCAAGTATTAACCTTCTTGATAACTTGGCTGATGTCTTTTGATTCTGTGATGTCAAACAAAGGACCAGCATGTTTGAGACGTTGCCTTAAAGTACATCCTCAGGTGTGCCTCCAACTAACTTAGAGATTGGGAAGTAACTTAGAAACTTATGAAATCGCCTGGTGTTTTTCATATAGTCACATATATCAGGTTGGCTTAGTATCAAAGACAAAGACTTTGGCTGCTATACCGCATCAAAATCTGCATTTTTGGTGATGCTGAAGCAATTAAGTGTAAGAAGAAGAAAAAAAAAAGAGGAAACCTATAAGGGAAAAAATAACTTTTCACACCATTATGGAATTAGCATTTTTTTTCCTCATAAAAATATTTATAACATTTTTAACATAACTGCAAACATTAATGTAAAAAAAACAAAAAAAAACAAACAAAACAAACAATAACAACAAACAGTTTGATGGAAGGCAATGCAGGGTATTCAGTAATTATTAAATACCACGATCTCTGTCTTATGTCTTACAAATTTGGTAAACATGGTTTATATATTAGGAGATAAAATAGAAAATGTATCAACTGAGGGAAGAAAATAGTCTTAAGTGCGTATAGTTGCAGCATTGCCATGTACAAGTGTCCCAGATATGAAAGCTCTCTCACTGCAAATTAAGGATCCCAACCGTAAATAAACGGAAATGTTCTTTTCTACAATGCTAGAATCAGCTTCCAAACTATATATAAAAAAAATCTAATTTTAACTGATGTAAAGCATCAGAACTGTGAAGCAAAGATTTATCGTGATTCCACTCTCAAGGAATTTGGAGCTCAAGTCTCAAAAATGGTAAGTAAAAAAACAAGGTAGTAGTAAAATGTAATGCTAATTTTGACACAAGTTGCACTTAAAAAGACACATTCTGTTGCACTCTGACTTAGAAAATGAACACATGGAATGTAAACCCACTCCCTCTTCCAACACTGAAGTCAAGATTAATTTATAATGTTATACTAAATGCATTTTTCACATGTCTGACTTTTCTTAGCGTACAACGTCCTTTGTTCATTACAATATAAAATATCTATAATTTACACTCATTATAAATTCCAACACTGGTGTTAAAGGGGACATATCATGATTTTAAGTTCTTCCTTTTCAAATGTAAATAATTTACACTCATAAATTCCAACACTGGTGTTAAAGGGGACATATCATGATTTTAAGTTCTTCCTTTTCAAATGTAAATAATTTACACTCATTATAAATTCCAACACTGGTGTTAAAGGGGACATATCATGATTTTAAGTTCTTCCTTTTCAAATGTAAATAATTTGCACTCATTATAAATTCCAACACTGGTGTTAAAGGGGACATATCATGATTTTAAGTTCTTCCTTTTCAAATGTAAATAATTTGCACTCATTATAAATTCCAACACTGGTGTTAAAGGGGACATATCATGATTTTAAGTTCTTCCTTTTCAAATGTAAATAATTTACACTCATCATAAATTCCAACACTGGTGTTAAAGGGGACATATCATGATTTTAAGTTCTTCCTTTTCAAATGTAAATAATTTGTCTGTGGTCTATATAAAGTGGAACTGCAATGTTTTGGTCTGAATTCTCCAGTACTGTTGCCCCATGGCCCCTCTTTCGCTCCTGTTTTGAGGTTGGTCTGGGAGCAACTTGTTTTGGTACTGTCTCTTTAAATGCAAAGGAGGTACCCCACCCCCCTCAGTTTGTTGAGTAACGGTGTAATTATGTTGGTTAATACACCTAAAAACTAAACATTTTCTCTTATCAACTTGTAGATTCGGCATCCTTGAGCTTGTACTGCAAAATTGTAGCGGAAAATAAAGATGGTGTATTCGTTTGGTTACTCTGAAGTCCCTAACCTTGTTTAGCAGCTCTGCGGCAGATGCTTTGATGTTATAGTTCAAAAATCGTAAAAGAGATTAGAGAAAAGTGGAAGGCTTAAAAAAAATATCATCCAAACAGAATCTGAAAATATCTCTACAGAGGAGGAGTCTATATTAAACCTTTCTGCCTTCCTAGAGACTCCAAGTGCACAGCAAAATGTATTTAACAGCTACAAAAGTGGATTTTGTATGATATTTCCCCTTTAACATCATAGATTTAGCTCCCGATGGCTGTGGCTCACATACTGGTTTGGTCAGACTGATGGTCTTCATCATCACTACTTGATGAATTTCTCTTCTTATCTTCTCTGTCGTCAGTGTCATGGGCTTTCTTGAACTGGGCCTCGATTGCTGTGGGGTCGATGTAGGTGTAAAAGCTTGCCATAATGGAGAAAATGATGCAGACCGCCACCAATAGACAGGCAAACAGGATATACTCTGTCCACTTTGAAGTAACAAAGAAAGAGGGGGAAATTCATAAGATACGTTGAAAACTATGAGCTGATATGATGTGTTCTTAGTATTTTATGATGAAACATTTTCTTTTTACCTGTTTTGGAAGTTTTGCAATCTCTGCCACAATGAGGACGATAAAATTTCCAAAGGCATTGGTCAACAACCAGCCTGCCTGCAGGACTGACTTCATGTTGCTGGGTGCCTTGTTAACAAGAAAAAAAGGATTTAAACGTGGAAAGCCAGTAAAAAAAACATGAACGACTTCCAAACTCCTGCAACAACTTAATTAACTATGATCATTTTTAATATTTCATTCACCCGTTGGATTTCATAAAGTTATGCCCAATCAGGTTGCTGTGTCCTGAACTATGTTCTCAGATATCACTACAGTATTATATATATGAAGAGTGTTTGGTTTTTGTTTGTTGAAAAATTACCTGTGAATAGGAGAACTCCAGGCCAGTAACAGAAAACATCACTTCTCCAGCAGTGATGAGGAAGTACTGTGGGATCTGGAGGGCCATGTGCACCGAGTTTGGCTTTATGTTCACTATCTCAGTTATGGACTCCTGACACTGGAATCAATCAACAAACACAATCAAGAGAAAAATACATCAGGCGCAGTCATATATACGTGTAATAGGACTTGTTATGGCTTCTTTGAGTAGCAGCGTTAGTCGTGCCACTCTTCTAAAAAGGCCAAATCTGTAGAGTGCATCAGCGTATCAGCAATAATTGCCCAGTTAACAGGTTTTGTTTTTTCCAGAGTTACTGTGGGCCTCTATGTGCCCAGCCCACCAGTGTAGATGAATGGTCACGTCTTGTTGGATTTGTAATTTTGTCAAACTCTCTCCATTTTGAAATAATGGATTAAAATGTGCCCCGTCAGGTGTTTTGAGCGTGAGACGTCATTTTACAACATGCTTTGAACTTTTCCAGAGGTTTATCCCTGGCCTGTCTGGTTTGTACCTTGGTCTTCATGATGCCGTTTGTTCACCCAGGTTCTCTAACAAACCTCTGAGACCATCACCAACCAGCTGCACTTACAATGAAATTAAATTGTGCACAGGTATTATGTGGATTTTATTTTGGAGAAAAAGAGGCTGAATACAAATGCATGCTACACTTTGCAGATCTTTTTTGTTGTTGGAAACCATGTTTCATTATGCTTTTACTACAGTATGCATCACTTGATGTTGCTATATTACATAAAATCCTGATATGCCACGTAGAAGTTTGTGGTTGTAACTTCATAAAAAGGTTTAAAAACTTGACAAGAATGGAAACGTTTGCCATGTTTTCCACACATGCCAACTGCATGTGTGGAAAACATCCATCCATGTTCCATACCCGCTTTTCCATGCAGGGTCGCAGGGGAACAGGTGCCCATCTCCAGCAGTCAATGGGCGGGAGGCGGGGTCCACCCTGGACAGGTTGCTAGTCCATCACTGGACAGGAAACAGGGACTGCAAAAGTCTGGGTGCCCTTTCGATGCACATACACAGCTCATGTTTGTAGTTTTAAAAGACCAGGTTAACCAATGCAGCGGCATAAACCGTAATCTGTGGTTCAAACACGCATTTGTAACGCAGAGTACACCCGTTTTTTTTAAATTTAAACATCTCATCTGAGCAGAGCACCTTGCCTCATACATGTAGGGAGTTGCCCACGTCTTTGGGCAAACTCTAAACATGCATTCTTACTTATAACATTAATTAATAGCCTTTTTTCTGAGCTGGCCCTTTTCCACAAGGGCCAGCTCTAAGGAGTGAACTGTTTATTGTGGTCCTATGGACAGATCCTCCAGTCTCTGCCCTGCTGGTCACCTTTGGTCTCTGCGCTGCCTCTCTGATTAATGCCCTCCTTGTTTGGTCTGTGAGTTCAGGTGGGCAGCCTTCTCCTGGCAGGTTTGTTCTGATACCATGTGCTTTCCTTTGAAGACGATGGATCTGATGGCACTCTGGGGCAACATCAAAGATTTGGGTATTTTTTATAACTCCACCCTGACTTGTACTTCATAACAACTTTGTCCCTGAAATGTTCTTTTTCTAATTTAGCTTCAAAAACCCAGACTATTTTGTGCAGATCCATCACATGAAATAAGATTCAAAACATCTAAATGACCGGCTGGAATGTAACAAAATCAGTAAGCACACAAGGGAGTGAATACTTTTGCAAAGCACTGTAAATCAGCAGCCATAAAACTTACATTAGAGCCAAATTTTAATGTGCTGGGGACGAAGAAAGTATATGAGCCTCCAAATCCAAAATCCTTGCTGTATTCACATGACTGCAACCCACTCTGCAAGGTGAACGTTGCCCTTCATGAGACATAAGAATATAATAATTAACCGACCATTTCTTAGCTTTGCACCGCAGGCAAAGACTTCTGTAACAAAACATCTTAAAGATGGATAATGACCCTCACCTTCCACTTTGTATCAGGGAGTAGCTGGAATAATGAAATGGGTTTATAATTTCCAAATTGACTGCAGCCGAAGAGACGTTCAGCGGTTCACTCAATCCATTTATAAATCTAAAATGGGAACACATTCAACAAAACTATTTAAAGAACAAGAACAGAATATTGAATGGCTGATTTAACTATTTGAACTGCATTAAAAACTCAGAGCTGCTGCCGAATGTACTAAAACCAATATATTTAAACTTTCACAGTTCAGATGAAATGTCTTTTGTTCAACAAACTGCCAAAGTGTTATTAAAAGCCAAGTTTATTCATAAAGTCCATTTCATTAATAAAAACAACCAATACACACAATAAAACAGCAATGAAAAAGTGAGTGAACAAGTACACAGAGAAAGAGACAACATGCAGAAATAAAATACCATAAAATCTAAACTAGAAATAAATAAAAAGCAGCTAAAAGGATAGGGATTACCAGAGCTAAAAACATAAGCCCAACTAAAGGCCTGAGAAAATAGTCATGCTAAGATAAGATAAGAAATCCTTTATTGTCCCACAATGGGGAAGTTTCAACATAGGAGTGATATCCCCGACCCTTTTGGCTTTAGTTAAGAGCCATGCTGCAGCATTTAGGATCAGCTCAAGTTTATTGAGGGACTGTGATGATAGGGATCTGACTTTGGATGTTATCTTAAGGTGATAGAATGCAGACTTTGATATATTATGGGTTTTTGACAACTGAGGGAGCAATCTAATGTCACACCTGGGTTCCTAACATGTTCACGTGGTTAAACCAACAAAGAGTTCAAAAGAAGATTTATGAAAATAGGTTAAGAATGATCAAATAAACTCACCGGATTTCATTGCTTCCTTGTTGTGGCTTATAAGTCAAATCATCAGCCTGAAGAAAACCAATAATAAATGTCTGTTAATTTAGCAATTACACATGGTCTTGTGTAACTTTATTTTAGACTATTTGGTGTTGGTCTCTCACCAGCTGCCACTCATTATTGATGTCTGAAGGAATGAGCAGAGTGTGTCGCTGTCCTCTGGCTAGGAAAACAATTTTTGAAACCTCAGTACCAACAACTGAAACGTCGATTTGACTACGGTCAAATTCGAAGTATTCTTCGCTGGCCTGCAAATGGATACAAAGACAAGAAAAGCATTATACGCTGCAAAAAATAACAGCTGGACAAAAAAATGTGTGAAATATCCATCAAGTAATACATATTAGTTTTAATTTGGAGAACTAGAAACATTTCATTGGAAATTATAAAATACCTGAGCTCCAGGAAGATTCACCAGATCGTTGCCTTGAAGATGGACTGTGATTGAAGCATTCCCCATGTTAAGTAACTTCAGCTGACTCTGGGACTTCGATGGGAAGACGGGCAAAGTTTTCTGGAAATCCGGTCAAAGCAGTTCATTTTTAGGAAAGCTGTTCATAGTCGGTTTGTTGAAAACATTTTACTTGTCCAAGCCGGAGATAAAAAGACAAACTGCTCTCAACTTACATCAATCTGAAGCTGGACCATCGCTGCAGCGACAAAGGCAAGAGCTGCCAGAATCATCCCCACAGTCATTTTTTTCAGAGGTCTGTTGAATTGAAATGAAGCTTTGCTATTTAGTTGTATGATTCATACATTTCTAAAGAGGAAAAAAAAGATCTGCATTTTAGATTTGAAATATTCATACCACTGACAGATCTAGATTTGAAATTATGTTAAGATTATCTGCATTCAATCAAGAACTTTGTCAAAAGACAAAATAAAAAGAAAAAAAAATGCTTTTTTTCATGCATTTTATAAAAACACATATTCACAGCTTTTCCCAGTGGAAAAACCTGTAGGTGCCTCACAGCCAGCTCTTCGCACATTTCCACTGATATTTTAGAGATTTAAGTCTTTAAGGTAGAAAGGCCTCTTTGCCATCATCCTAATATTTAGCTCCATTCACTGATTCTCTATTAGATTCAAGGCAGGACTCTGGCTGGGCGACTTCCATATGTTAATACTACTTCCAGTCAGAAGAAACATGGGTAAAATTTAAAGCTACTTTAACCCTAAATCTGCCAGGGAACAGACAAGAGTTAATTTCAGGCTTAATTCTGTCTCTTACTCTTTCTTTCTCCTTGTGTATAAAACCCAAAGGCTGCTGAGATAAAGATACTTCTTTTTCCAATAAAAGCACATCTAACAAGCCCCTTCAGAGGTTGAAGCTGGAAACTGAACACCCACGTGTGTTTGTAGCCAAACTAGCAGAAAATTAACATCCCTGATTGAAAGAGTGGGGCACCAACCCACACACACATTAACACTTTCTTATTTCTGTTTGCAGTTACCTTACATTGAATAGTTCCAGGGCAAAGTTTACAAAATAGTGATTAATGACATGAACGTTATATTAATTTGGAGTTTCAATAGTCATGAGACCTGACACAACTAGCTGGATATTTGCCAACATTTTCTATCAGAATTGGTGGAGCTCCTTTTAAATGTTTGACTGTTTAGCACTTACATGTTTCTCAAACGAAATTCCACAAATTTTAAATTTGTGTAGGGTCAGAGCCTAAATTTCACATTAACCCACTTTATTCATTCTAAAACCAGCTTGAATGTTTATTGCTGTGCTTAAATAATCAATCATGTCCACATTTTAACCCTTTTTCTGTTGCTTCGATGCAAAGTTAAAGAATTTAGAGGCAGTCTTTTTTGATTTTTGAGTATTACGTCACTTACGTAAAGTTCAGACCACATTTTCTAATCAGAGGATATATGAGGCTGTCCATTATAGGAACCAGAGTCAGGATCAGGATGGGGTTGATCGTCTTTGGGAAACAAACAGCACAGTGAGCATCCCGTCCAGTAGAGGGCAGCATGTGAGTCTGAGCCCTCGAAATTTACTTCTTTTTTTACTAACCTGCATCTGATCAGGCTGTATCACAATTGACCCCTGCAGAGAAAAAAAAATATAAAAACATAAATGCACTGCTATTATGAACTATGGAAACAACGGTGCTGCTTTTGTAACCAAACTCACAAAATGTCCATTCATCGTGGTGGCTTGTAGAGTCCACCTCGAACCCTTTAACAGAAGCGTAATAATTCAGCAAAACCTCTGCTGCGGGGACATTGTGTTTCTTTGCGAGATGACGATTCGTATACATGTACCTTTTGATCGAAAAGGGTCCAGAACATGGGCAGTGGGATGTACAGGAAGAGAACCCTCAGCGATATTTTGATTTGAGCAATGAGGAGTTTCTACAGCACAGATAAATGAGAAGTGACCAGTTACTGCTCCAGGGAGGAACACACCTATTATAACCCATGAAACTCACAACTTACATCATATTTTTCCTCGGCCCAGTCCATCCAGTGCTCCCTCTTTGGATATCTTTTGCTTCTGTGTCTGTACCGATTTTTAATCGCGTACTGTGTTTCAAAGAAAGCACATGAGAGTGAAAACGGTTCTTAGATCTAGGTGAAGGTTATGTGAACATTAAAACAGACAAGGTTGGTTTAAAAGACTCACCCCTATGCATTTAGACACTTTTAACATGATGTTCCCCTCTGGTTTAGCTTTATAGTACATACCGCTACCCATGATGAACACCACTGTTGAAGATTCAGAGTATATGATCATTTTTCAGTATGCAATGAAAACTATTTGGTGTGAAGTGTATGTCCAAAGGTTCTTCATTCATACCAAGAGCAACCACCATCAGGGCGGCAGGAACTCCGAAAGCAAGAGAGTAACACTTGCTCTTACTGTGGATGCCACATTCCTGAGCTGCAGATGGAGAAAAACAACATTCATTGAGCTAAAATTTTAAATCCACCTTTTGTCCTGCATATTTATTAGCAATAATTCCATGTTTGGTCATTATCACTTTTTACGTGGGCAACATGTACCTCTTAGGATGGGAGTTATAATGGTTGACAGGAGACTTCCGCCATTAATGCAGAGATAGAAGACTGAAAAGAAAGTTCGTCTTTGCTTCTCCTAAATAAAACACAATACGCGTTTGTTATTGATGTTCAATGTGAAGAACTGCAAATTTATCATTATTTGTGGTTTCAAAGTTCGTTTACAAGCTAGGCAGATTGAGACAATTGTTAAGCTGGATATTTCTGCACTCCTTTATTCTCCAAGTGAACAAAAGAAAATAATAATAATTGTATTTTAAATGATATCTCCCCTTTAAACCATTTTCATAAAGCGGAAATGACAGGAGATTTTCAGATGCTTGTGATATTCACAGCAAAACCAGCATTTACACATGGGCCCCAGATAAGATGGGCTAACAATGGACCCCAGTTGGATCGTCCATTGGGTACTTTCCCACCAAAGTTAATTGCCCGTACAGTTTTTAAATGAAACAACTCTGTGCAAAACATGGATATGTGCCATTTGATTACGGTCAGATACAAAATGTCTGTGGTGGGATCAGGGAAACTAACTACATAAATAAACTGAGCAAGATCCATGTGGGTCCCACATGCAGACGGAGCTAAGGATCTTTGTTATTTTATGCAGATGTTCACTTAAAGGCATACTATGCAACATTTTTCAGTTAATTAATGTGTTCCATACCGTTTTGGATGATTAAATGAGTCATTTCAGGTCGAACAAAGGTTTTCTCGGCCGCCCTGGGGGTCTGTGGGGGAAATACCGCACTTGCAATTGCAAGAGCTCACGGCCCGCACTCACAGAAGTCTCGCTTTATGGCGAGAACTCCATGTGTTTTTGCCCTGCCATTCACTATATGCACGCGCGAAAGCAACAACAAAGAACCGCGTGTTAACGTCAAATAAACATGCAAGCATATCGAGTTTTATTATTATTATTATTATTTTTTTTTTAATTTGGCGAGACGCTACCCAGGCGGCTGCGGCTTGGCGAGGCGGTGGCTCGTGGTTGATTTAAAGGGGCGAAAGTAAAAGTGCACTGTCATAAAGATGCTCAGCTGTTCTGGTTTCTCCGTCAAGCCAGGCGCGGTTGTTTTGAGCTTAGCAGACAGGCGAACGCAACGAAAAGTGGAAAAAACGGCAGTACAAACAATGACTAACACAGTGAAAGTATGAACATCAGGGTTTCCCGCAGCGCTATCTCGCCAAACTCACGCTACCGCCTCGCCAACATTAAAAATAAATAAATAAATAAATAAATAAAATAAAATAATAATAATAATAATAATAATAATAAAAAAAACTGGATATGCTTGCATGTTTATTTTACGTTAACACGCGGTTCTTTGTTGTTGCTTTCGCGCGTGCATATAGTGAATGGCAGGGCAAAAACACATGGAGTTCTCGCCGTAAAGCAAGACCGACTCTCGCGGTCTTGCATGAGACTTCTGAGCCTGTGGGTGCGGGCCGAGGGCTCCTGCAATTGCAAGTGCGGTATTTCCCCCACAGACCACCAGAGCGGCCGAGAAAACCTTTGTTCGACCTGAAATGACTCATTTAATCATCCAAAACGGTATGGAACACATTAATTAACTGAAAAATGTTGCATAGTATGCCTTTAAATGTTTATTATTCAGCTCAAGTCGATATTTCATGTGTTATTTGGATCTCTTGTGTCTCATTGGTTAGTAGTTAAGTATAGTCAGGTGAGGCAGATTGCAGATGTTCACAAAAGAGCACATATTGGTCTAAACGTTTAACATGCAAGCCGAAGGTAAAGATCAAGCGGCTGAAGGTTTAGACAGAAACTGAACACGCGTGCAATCTTCCAACCTGGGTGTCTCCAAACTGGTCTCCACCGAAGGCAGCCACACAGGGTTTGATACCGCCAGTCCCCAGAGCGATGAGCAGGAGACCCACCATGGACAACGCGCTAAATGTTAGGAAGAAAAGAGCAAGTGCATGAGGAGGCTGGTGCACCGACAAAAATGGTTATTGATCCATGTAGAAAAATGTAAACCTACACATGAAAGGTCAGATTGTCTGGTGTCCCATCTCTGTTTGAGTCAGTGATGTCATGGATTGCGCTGACAGCCAACGCCACCTGGCCAATCGCATAAACAATCGACAGATAGATGATAGTCCTGTAGGAGACATGAGGAAGTGTAATAATAGAAACCGTAGAGGGGAAAGTATTCCATTGGATAAACATTTGCAGGTAGTCCTTCTTAGACTGAACCACAGAAGTGTTTTGCAGCTTTTGACGCAATTATGTTTTTGCATAATTGCGTCAAAAGCGGCTGGATGATAACAGTTAGGGCTTAATTCCTCCTGCATTAGAACAAAGTGTCATTATGGTACTAAAAACAAAGCTGAGTCAAGAATAGAGAAGAAGAAACACGACTTCAATTAGAGGGTCTGAATTTTCGATGAAAGAAAAAACTTTTTTTCGACATCAGAATCAGTACAACCTGAGCCAGTCACTCACTTAAACTTCCCGAGCCAGGAGTCGGCAACAATGGCCCCGAGAATGGGGGTCAGGTAGCAGAAAGCCACAAAGGTGTGGTAGATGGAGGTGGCCAAGTCATCGTCCCATCTCAAAAAGTACTTAAAGTACAGCACCAGGACAGCTGTGGAGAGGCAACAACAGTTTTGTCTGCTGCACCACAATTACACCAATTTATGTAGGATTTAATACTGTATTCTATAATTAAAGGTGCAAAAAATACAAACTGGAGTTAAGAAAGAGCTGTAACCTGAAGTTTAAGAAAACAAAGAGTTGACAAAATCAAGCCTTGGGCTGAAATGGCCCAGAGGCCGCACTTTTTTAAAAAGCTCACCTCGCATTCCATAGTAGGAGAACCTCTCGCAGAACTCATTTACTATAATGAAAAAGATGCTGATTGGGTAGCCAAACACTTCTTTACTCTGTTCAGGAAATAAAAATGCATCAAGTAAACCCTTCAGCAAAGTTAGGGAAAGCATAATTTACTGTAATTTTAGTTGCATTTCAGTTGATGCATGAGCATATTTTACTATGTGACTAAAACTATTTTAAATAGTTGACTAATTTATTCTTTACTCACACACAAAATCCATTCCACTAAAAGAAGTTTTCATCTGTTAAATCCACAAATAAAATGCCTAATACCAGAAATAACTAAAAATCACACCCGATGATAAGTGAACTCTGTAGTAATAGTCCATCATTCAAAGTAAGATCGCCCATTCTTAACTTATAAGAAGAATCAGTCCCAGAATTATTTATAGCAACACTGTTTAGAATCAAAAATCACTACTTTACCTTTCCTCTGCTTTTACGTTCTTTATTGAGATCATCTTTGTCTGTGGGACACATAATCAACTTTAGCTACAGAAAAACACCAAAGGTGTCAAACTGATCAACTTTAATTTGTCTCTTCAATTCTGCGTCTGCACAATCTTGTAAATCATCCAGAATATTTGTCTATAAATCTCACCCGTCATGATGTCTAACCGAGGCTGCTGCCTGCTTTTCTCTTGGACCTTGATATTCCTTTGACGTTCGCTCCAGGTGCCGTTGATACTTTATCTTTTTCTCCTCACTGGTGGGAGTGGGAATCCTTCGCGTTTTATTGCTCCTCAGGATATCTTTTACATTGCTGACTGTGTTGATTTTACAATAGGGCGGGAATATTAGATGAAGCTGATAGAACATCAAGTTCACTCCCTGAGATTTCACAGGTCAGTCATCCCAAATATGGGTAAATAGCCTTAAAGTTAATTTAAAAATGCATTTCCGCGACCAAAAATTGCTCTGACATTTGTTTTGCAAAGTCATTAATGTAGACAATTTAGTTAAACTAATCAAAGTACCTGTGGACTTTTAATTAGTAATCTGGGATTTTGTTTCTCAGGAGTAATTAAGATGTGACACAGAGGCCATTTTTTTAGCCTCTAACACAGCAGACGGGTCCTGATCTGAATAAGTCAGGAAGTAACTACAAAACATAGTAGTTTGTATAAAGTGGCCCTTCTCCACAGCCAAACCAGGCTGGGCGTGGGCAGATTCATCTTGCCAAGACACATGATGAGCAGGACGGTAAGGGAGGTGAAAGAATAACCTGGAAAGCTCATTGTGGTAAACAGCGGGATTTTGGGGTCCCCGAGTCTCCATAGCAATCATCAGTCCTCCTGACGTTTCCTTAAAAAGATATTTTAAGGGGGGAAAAAAACAGCTTTTCCTTGTGTCTAAAGAATGAGCAGAAATGGTTGAAAAGTTAATGACGAGAAGCAGTTGTCTTTTGAAAAACTTAAAGAAAGCACAGAAAAGTTAAAAACTATTCATACCTCCTGCAGCTTTTAAATTCAAAGTACAAACATGGTTCTTCTAACTAGAAGTGCTGTTAAAATTTTGGAGTGACCGAGACAAAGATTAGGGTGCCATGGAAGACCGAAAAATCAACATCGCTGAAAACCTGCAAAAAACTGGTTGGCAACAAATATAAGGGTTTGAATGCTGCAATGCCAATAACGATTTCCCCATTTTATTACTGAGAAGGATATAAATAGCTGCTGATTTATTTTTTTAGTTAAATGTAAATAAAACAGGTACATTGTTATTTCCTAGGGTCAGAAACAAACTTCCTGGAGGAATGAAAATTATTTTAAACCTAAATCTGCATGGGGTATGATTAATTACGACTAATTTTGGGAGTGGTGGCCTAACTGTTAGAGCATTGTGCTTGTGTCCCGGAGGTTCTGGGTTCAACGGCCACTCTGGGTCCCTGAGCAAGACCCTCAACCCCAAATTGCTCCCTGGGTGCCGCACAGTGGCAGCCCGATACATCCCCAAGAGAATGGTTAAATACAGAGAACAAATTTCATCAGAATGTACGTTGCAATGACAATAATGATTATTATTATTAATTATATGGTCTTATTTACAACGTAGAAAAAAAGCTATCAGCATCAAGACACCCAATAAATCTAAATTTATTTGGAAAGTGAAAGTTCAAAGGTCACCGTATGTAAAACATCTGATCTCAGTGTTATTCACAACGAGGAAAAAGACATCAGCATCAAGACAACCATTTACCTCCAAACGTGGTCAGAAAGTGAAAGGTGGAAAGCCACAATATAGGACGGTTAGAGTGTGGAAAAGCTGTAGACATTAAGACCTCCGTTTAAATCTAACTGTGGTAAAGGTGAGAAGAGAAAAGTGACATTATTTAAAAAGTAAACATCTCAATTTGGAGAATAAACATCAATAAACTACAGTTTCGTCATCTTTTTTCAGGCCCCGTTTGGACTCAGGTGCATAAGGACTCCGACACAGTTGGCTGGTCTGAAATAGCTTTAAAGAAAAATCCAGAGTCTGCATGCCAACTTGCATGTCAGGAAAAAAGTCTTCTCTGTTCAGCCATTACAAATGTAAAGGTGTGGTGTCTGCCAAACAATACTGCGGTTTTAACTTTAACTTTATTCTGATGAGACTAAAATTGAGCTTTAGAAAAAAACTTCAGGTGTGGAAAAGCACCTCAGTATGGTGGAGGAGCTTTGATGCCGTGGACCCGTTTCTCTTCCAAAAGCCCTTCGAAGCTCGTTACAGCGTAGCGCCACATCATGAAATGCAGGAGACTTGTAGAGGGTGCTGCCTAACATTTTTTCTTATATATAAAGACTTGTGAGTGCATATGCAAAGAGTGCTTTTATTTAAAAGATAAGCATTAGGGAATATCTCTGTTTACAGCAGAACAGTGACTTGTGTTAAATATGTTTTAAAAAATGCTGCTGAAATAAAATACTTTTTTTTCTCAAACAATAAAAAAGAAAAAAAAACATACAACATTATAAGCTTCATATTTCTTCCACAGTAGGCATAGTGTCTCATCCCTCAACACCTCATCGCTTTGGCAAAAAAAAAAAAAAAAGTGAACATATTCTTTACAGTGTTTGATCGCCACGCAGCAAGATGCTTTGCAAATATTGCACACAGTCCTTTCTATGTACATTAATAAACAACTTGGAATATACTTTTTGTTTGCAATTGCATTAAATATATATATGTATATATATATATATATATATATATATATAAAAACTCCAATTCAAAACAGATTTAATGCTAAAAAATCAGAGAGGTTTTGCAAAGAAAAAGGCCTTTTCTGAAAATGTAACTTCATGTCTGTCCAGAGAGATGAGCATCGATGTTTGCAGCATATATTTATCAAGACATCAATACAGTGGCTTATAAAAGTGGAATACTGTACATAAAAACACTAAATGTAGTAAAAAAAAAAAAAGAAAAAAAAAAGAATGGGCTGTTAGGAGGTGGCGATGTGGTGACATGCATGTTTTAAAAATCCCAACCGGAATGTCTCCATGGAAAACAGTGCTCAGTCCTCACATACGAACAGGTGAGATGCAATACATCTCATCAAAAAGTATGTTTTCTTTTTCTATATAATGCAGGATTAAAGTCTCTGTAACAGAGTAACTTGTCTTGTTAGGCCTCGCCTCGTTTACGCCCACCCTGGGCACAGAGTCTGTGGTTGACTGAGCGGACCAGAGCACAAAAAAACAAGGCGGAAGAGTTATCTGTGGTTCCAGCATCTTCTCTGTCTGCTGACCGACCCAACGGGCCGTCAACGGTGAGCACACGGGTCTCGCATCCAAGGACAAGGTCATATCACCGAGGCCGAGTGCGGGATGCCCTGGATGGTGACAGAGGTCGGTGTGCCGCTGATGGCGTTGAAGATGTGGAGCGAGTCTGGGAGGACACTCTTCATGCCGTCTTCCACGGGAGATATCTGGAAGGGAGAGCGGCAATCAAATCAAAAGGGGAAAGCTTAAAGTGGAAGCAAACACATTTCAAATGGTTAAACCTTAGCGATACTAAAAATGGTGTCGGTAATCACTGGAATACTTCCAAGCATTTACGCTGCCACAAAATTGTTCATATGTTATAGCCAGGTTAAAATGTAAACTCTGTAAACACCCAGTTTACAGCAACTGCCCCCCCCCCCACACACACACACACAGGATAAATAATTTCATTTCTGCTCTTAATTAAAATAATTAATAACTGCTTAAAGCAGGAAGATTGAGTCAAAAAATTTACAGCAGTGCATCTCTTAAAAAAAAAAAAAAAAAAAACACATTTTAAGCACACCATTCAGATGCATATTTACAGAAAAAACACATACTGTGCATGCATCCAAACAATCCACACAAGCATGCAAGAAAAGACATCCGCAAGCCAAAATAATAATAATAATAATAATAACAATAATAATAATAATAATAATAATAATAATAATAATTAAAAAAAAGCCAAATAGAGACTGTTGGTCTAGCTAGCACCCTTAAGCAGTAGGGGAGAAAGTCGGTTTTAAATTCAGACTAGAACATCTGGAGCAAAGGGAACATTTTGGAAAACTGACTAATATGTTTTCATCCAAACCCGTGAGATGTTTAGGCTCTTGCCTCACAGAGAGGAAACCTACGTTGTGGGACATACATTGTTAATAAATAAATAAATAAATAAATGAAAATAATGATGTTGCGCAGCAGAAATTTGCTTCATGTGGAAGAATGATTTATGTGTAGCTGATTTCCTATTTACTGCAGATGTGTAAAGATAAAGCGGTTTATGGTCTCGGGGGTCAACTTTTGGACCTGAGTTTTGTAAATCGGCATTAGACGCAGGGCTGTTACTGACTTTAACCCTTTAAAAGCAAACAGTGTTTGTCTAGCTAGACCAACAATTACCAACCCAGTCATTTTCAAAATGATGCTTCTTGCATTACCATCAATTCTGCTCATGTCAGCACAAAGACAAAAAAAAACAAAACAGAAGGTTTTTAATCAGAAAGGGCTTTATTGCTCTATAAAACAGTATAAATGGCTCTCTGATTACTTTGCTTTACGCAAAGTGTTTCAGAAACAGGCCTAAAGGTGTGAGAATATGACGCTAAACCCGGTCGCAGAGCAGCAGCGGTGGGAGCGTACCTGCTCGTGCATGATGATGGACAGCTCTCTGGTCAGGTCTCTGTAGTTGGCTTTCATCTCGTCGTGGTACTCCTGCTGGTCCTCTTTGATCAGCCGCTCGTTAATGCCCAAGCCGTGGCCACAGGCCTCCACAAAATGCCTGCTTATAAAAAAAAAAAAAAAAAAACGCTGTAAGCGTGTGTCGAAGAGAGATTACGGTACAGCTGACTTTCAGAGCCTCACAGCTCACCTGAAGACCTCTTTCAGCTGCTTGACCTTGTTGTCCGGATACCTCTTGGCGCTCGAGTCGTCCAGAAAAGCTCTGGCGTACGCGAGCGGTCCTGCATTTACCTGTGGCGGGGTGGGGGTGATTTTCTCGTTATAATACAGTCATTTTCTCATGCGTGTGTTTGTGTTTTGACAAGACCCGAGGCGGGCGGCACCTGGACACTGATGCTGCCCTGCAGCTTGAGCTGCAGACGGATCATGTCCACGTCGCTGGAGGAGCACAGCTGGTTGATCTCGGCCACTTTCTTGCTCATCTCGTCGATGGCCACCTCGATGGGGCTTAGATCGGTATGGTGTTGGTACATCACCGCGATCCGCTTCTTCACGTAGGGAAAACAGTGTGTCGCTGCGGGAAGCCAACAACGTGGACGGATCAGTTTTTTTTTTTTTTTTTTCTCAGTTTTACAGCTCGGTATCCACCTGCAGGTGGACTACACGTCAAATGAAAGCTTCCACATATTGCAGATAACAAGATAACTGAATGAGCTTTTGCACCATAAAGTATTATGGCTGTAATTGGGATTAGGAAATGTACACGTTAAACAGCTGACATGTTCAAAAGCTAATCAAGATCGTCCCTTCATAAACGGGAACATTGTGCTGACTGACCCGATGAGCGATCGACTGATGAGAAACCTGCTCTGTGTATTAATATACAGATTCATGTGAGCAGAAATGTGAACTCTGTCGAAGACGTAGGTGTATCTGTAATGGGAACGTGCTTTGCAAAGTGCTTATCCAATAAGTAATCAACAATAAAGGCTTTATCAGACTGCGTTTTTCTATAATTCAATTCAATTCAATTCAATTTTATTTATATAGCGCCAAATCATGAAACATGTCATCTCAAGGCACTTTACAAAGTCAAGTTCAATCATATTATACAGATTGGGTCAGATTATACAGATTGGTCAAAAATGTCCTATATAAGGAAACCAGTTGATTGCATCAAAGTCCCGACAAGCAGCATTCACTCCTGGGGAACCGTAGAGCCACAGGAAGAGTAATCTGCATTGTACATGGCTTTGCTGCAATCCCTCATACTGAGCAAGCATGAAGCGACAGTGGGAAGAAAAACCACCCATTAACGGGAAAAAAAACCTCCGGCAGAACCGGGCTCAGTATGAACGGTCATCTGCCTCGACCGACTGGGGTTACAGAAGACAGAACAGAGACACAACAAGAGAAACAAAAAAGCACAGAAGCACACATTGATCTAGTAATCTGTTCTACATTAGATGGTAGTAGCGGGTGAGCCGTCTTCTCTGGATGATGTCACAGTTAACAGAACGCCAGACCAGGTGTACCTACTATGAAGAGAAAAGAGAGAGAACAGAAAGTTAAAGCAGAAATGACAGCACATAATGCATAATTGAAGAACAGTAGAACTCAATATAGTGAGAAAATTAGATCCTGATATACTCCAGTAACCTAAGCCTATAGCAGTAAAACTATAAAGGTAGCTGAGAGTAACATGAGTCACTAGTTATAATTTTTGTCAAAAAGAAAAGTTTTAAGCCTAGTCTTAAAAGTAGACGGGGTGTCTGCCTCACGGACCAAAACTGGGAGTTGGTTCCACAGGAGAGGAGCCTGATAGCTAAAGGATCTGCCTCCCATTCTACTTTTAGAGACTCTAGGAACCACCAGCAGACCTGCGGTCTGAGAGCGAAGTGCTCTGTTAGGAACATACGGGGTAATCAGAGCTCTGATATATAATGGAGCTTGATTATTAAGGGCTTTATACGTTAGAAGAAGAATTTTAAATTCTATTCTTGATTTAACAGGAAGCCAATGAAGGGAAGCTAAAATTGGAGAAATATGATCCCTCTTGTTGATTTTCATCAGAACTCTTGCTGCAGCATTTTGGATCAGCTGAAGGCTTTGAACTGCATTTTGTGGACTTCCTGATAGTAAAGAATTACAATAGTCCAGCCTTGAAGTAACAAATGCATGGACCAGTTTTTCAGCATCACTCCTGGACAGGAGTGCATCTTTATTTATAAGAAATGCATCTTTATTTTGGGACAGACCAATGCAAAGTAGCAGGTAGTGTTAAGTGGGAGGAATCTGAAAAGTGTGGCATGCTTTGGAATTAATCAGCTACCGCAGCAACACCTACAGGCATTTTGGGGTATCTCTGTACCAGCTTGGAAGATCTAGAGACTAAATTTTTATAGCCACTCTTCTTTACAAAACAGTTCAAAGTCAGCCTGAGGAGATAGGGAGCATCTGTAAATGGTAATTTTCAGGTCTTATCATAGATTCTCAATTGGTTTGTGTCTGGACTTTGACTTGACCGTTCTGATAAATGAATATGCGTTGACATACACTCCACTGGTGCTCTGTCTGCGTCTTTAGGGTTCATTGTTCCGCCGGGGAGTGAGCCTCCTTATTCCTTTGTAGCCATTAACAGGTTTTATTACAGGGTTTCCTGAACTTGGCCCAATCCAGGTTTCCAAGCAGGTCTGACCAGTTTACCTGCTGCTGCTGCTGCTGCTGCTGCTGAAGAAAAGCAAACCAAAAGCATGACACTGCCACCGCCTTGTTTACTTGTGGAGATGGTGTGGGAGGGGTGACGTGCACGTGTCAGTTTTCCACCACACTAAAGTTCAGTCTTGGTGTCCTTTGACCAGACCATCTTCTTCCACGTGTTTGCTGATCTTTATGTGACTTTTAACAGGCAGGATTCTTATGGATTTCTCTCAGTAACAGCTTTTTTTTGCCACTTCATTAATATCAGATTGATGAGATGCACAACTATTTTGTGCCAACAGATTCTCCCACTGAGTTCTGGATCCTTGGAACTCCAGTAACCCTGAATGCTCCGGTTGGCTCCTGTCACTAATGCTCTCCTAACCTGGCCTGTCAATGTAGGTGGACAGCCATATTACAGGAGGTTTTAAGTGGTGCCATGCTCTTTTTGATTTTCAGACAATAGATCTCACAACTTAGAGATGTTCAAACTTAAACTTAAACAAATCTTTCTCCCTGTCTGACCGGTCTGCTGTGCTCCTTGGTCTTCATGATGCTGTTTGTTCACTAAAGTCCTCTAACAAACTTTTTCACAGAACAGCTGTATTTATACTGAGATTGAATTACACACTTATGGATTCTATTCACTAATTAGGGGACTTTTCAACACAGCTAAACTCAGGGGTTTCAGAGTAAAAGGTTCTTGATGCGACTTTTTGCCACACTTCTCTAAATTTTACCCCCTTGTTTTATTTCCCTTCCACATTACCATTATGCTTTACTTTGTTGTGGTCTATGATATAAAATCCCAATAAAATACATTGTCTAGTAAAATGTAAGGGCCTTATGCTCTCAAAGGGCATCGATGGATAAATAGTAAAACAAAAGATTTCACTGTTTGACTGAATTACCACTAATAGATAAATGTAAAGAGGGCAGTTTACTGGTCAGTATTGTCCTGCGTTTGCACTGTTCCTCCACGCCGCCTTGCTTTTTGCCAGAGATTGTGAAAGGCATCTCGAATACAAAGCGCCGGATGTTGTGGCTCCTTTCAAACTCGGTCTTCCTGTCGGTCAGCTCTTTCTCGTCCAGGTACGGAGTCACATGGGTCACTTGGATATAGGCATACTTGGAGTCCAGGTCTTTGGGGTTGATCTACAGGGGAAACAATTCATTTAAAGACATCAATGGCTGCCTCACTGCAGCAGCGAATGGCTGACGGTTCAAATCGGCCAACAAGCTCCAGGTGAAAAACTTACTATTTACTATTTTCTTGTTCAATAAATGCATAAAATAATAAAAAAAAAAACATTTTTTTTATTCTGTACAGGCATCAACAAACAGCAATTTATATGATGCACATTGCGCCGAGTTTTGAGAAAGCATAAAAAAAAAAAAAGGTCCCGAATATATATGCTTTGATGTATCAATTGGGATAATCCTGTAATCTGCTAATTTCCTGATTAGTGTCTCATAACAAATGCCAAGAATCTCACCCGCCCAGAGTCCTGAATCATCTTCACGTTCTCCTGCCCAAACTTGTCAGAGTACAGCTTCAGGAGCCTCTGGGAGATCTCAGACAGGGGCGTGAACTTGGGTTCTTTGTAGATGTACTCCTTACCATCTTCATCTTCAAAGAAGCCCTAAAAAACAAACACCCCTAAAAGTCAGATTAAATAAGAACAAACGCTGGGTTAATCTACTAAAACGGGAAGCACATCAAACCAAGTCTAAATAGTGCGTGGGAGGCGTTCTGACACTGGTGGGAGGATCTGATCTGAACAGTCCTAAATACACGACGTACTATCTAAGCTCCAAGAATAGCTACTAAAAGAAAAACATTAGTGTTAGTTCTCTGGTCTTATATCTAAAGGAGATATTTGGATGCCGCAATATCACGCCACCAGTTAAAGCACTTTTGATTTGTTATCGATCATGTGTAAAAGGTTAAAAAGTGAAATGAGGGGTGAAGCCATGCGTTTACACAGCGGGAGCTGAAGCCTGCGATTAGCCTTTTAAAGGGGTTTCCTACTCTGATTGGCAGAAAACTGAACGTGGGATACGGGGGGGGGGGGGGCGTTACGGGGCTCGGATAGAAGCAACACTGCACATGAAACGGCACTGCAGACTGCATTAGTGAAGGAGCACGACACTGAAGCAGCCTAAAACACACTGCAGCCGTCATCCGAATTTACCTCAGCCTCTGAGTCAGTAAACTGGTACTGCTACAGGAGTGCGAACGACACAGAAGAATAAAACCATTGTTATTCCATAACTACAATAACCATGAGCACATTGGAAGGAAGGTACAGTACTAGAAAGACACAGCTGGAGTCAAACACACTGAGAGAACGTCACCAAAGACGAAGAACACGGTCAGTTGCTGAAGCCTCACACGCTAGACTCGCGACACAAAAGCAGAAACACTGAGATGAGTGCCAGAGTGTGTGAGCGCCATGCAACGTGTCCTTCAAACAGAGATGAGCAGTGCTGACTCACTCATTCTGTGCCAACTCAACCATCTTAGTTCGTTTGCTTTTTTTTTTTTTTTTCTGGTGAAAAGAGAATCTCTTCAAATATAACCTCATTATGTAACGCAGTTTTCTTTTTCTCTGTTTGTTTTAAAGCCACGCAATATAGCTAGATCCGTGCTGTTTCCGCAATGTCTGGAACATCTGCACCATTATTGCAAAGCAAAGCTCAGTTTTTATTCTAAGTGAAATGTACAGCAGTCACATATTTGGCCGGTTGGATTGACTGTCACTGCCCTTGATGCCCAACTTTTGATTTGGAGAATGCTGGCTGCGATGCTAAAGCGCATGCAGAGTGTCGGAGAGGCATGACGAAATGAAGAAAGGAGGGAAGAGTCACACCAGAAGTCGTTTTCTGTCCCAAGTTTGCAACACAAGTATCATATGTCACCAAGATGGTGTAATAGGAAGAAAACGTTACAAGGGGGGCTACTCTGTAGAGAAAGACACCAATATTCATGTCGGTCGGTTCTGAAGATTTAAAAGACTAGGAATGGTACGTAAAATTTTTATTTTAAACAATTAGGCTTTCAAAACTGTTTAAATGCTCTGTCCTTTTAATGAGATGCTGGTAAAAATTTGCAGCCGTATGGTGCATGGGTCAACACAGCGCTGCTCCTCACCTACAGGTTGCTGTCCACTGCTGGTCAGCTGGCTACAACTCTTTTCCCTTGCTTACAACAAAGACAAGTTTTCATGCCTGGAAAAATTTCCGGACAAAACAAAAAACTGAAGGACCACTGCCTGTCACTGTTAAAGATTAAAACTTTTGCAAGCTGGGCAGCTGAGTGCAGGCCTGTTACTGATATAAAAAAAAAGTCTGACTATGTTGAATTACACTGAAATATAATCTGGATCAGTTGTATCCCTTTTTTGGTAGGGTGCCTTGAGATGAATTGGTAAACTGTAAATAAACTGCATTTAAAATGAATGGCTTAAATAACCAGCTCATTTGTTTAAAGTCATAATTTTATTCAGTAGGAACACTGAACACTTGGCAGATTTCGATTTAAAGGAATCTCTTAATTTTACCAGCACGTTTCTGATCACCAAAGATAAATTGTCAAAATAACATTGGAGTCATATAAAATGCCGCTCATTAATCATTGAGTTAAATTGCTAAGAAGGCTAAACATTGCTGACATGACATTTTACAAATAAAAAGGAGATAAACACATCAAAATGTTTCCAAATGTTTTCAGATAATTTCCAAAACTGATATTCTTTAAATTATCTTATTTGTTATGAGAAAAACATCTTGGTTGAATGATAATCCTGTTAAATTCAATTTATGAATAATCATACATTGCAAATTCCACATTATTTCAATATCACTGAATGCAATAATAACATAATACAATTATGCAGGTACCATGCATTCAAGCTTTTAATCTCTTTATATATATTAGGTTGTTGATTAATGCATCAGAAATTGTTTAAGGAAACCATGAGGATGTTCTGGTAGAATCAATATTAAACTAAGTTGTTTGCAATGCCACACCAGAAGCTGTAGAAAATGCAACTTTTTGTAATAACAAGGTTTAGACAGAAATAATGAATCTCTTTTTACAGTAGCATGATAAATTGCCCATGTGATCACTTAATTATTTATTTTAACATGTACTTAGTGAGATTTGTACAGCCTTAGAACTGAAGTTCATTTCATGCAGTAAAAACTAGAACGCAAAGGGTTGAACTGATTTTTATATATCTTAAATGACAATATGCAAGACAATTTATTCTATAATAAAAACAATAAATCTTGTTGTGACATCACCTGAAAATGTTTGTCAACTGCATTTTCACATTTCCATCAGAATCCTATGAATTTGATTTAAATTAGAAAATATTACATATTTTAATGGAATAAGAGATGCTACATGTAAGCTAGGCAAAGTTTGGACATTTATATATATAAAAAAAAAGTATCTTGAATCTTTATCCACTACCTAGATAAACCTTTCAACAGAAAAAACAACAACAATGAGCAAACTGTCGAATTGATGTAAGGAACCAACAGTAAAATGTGAGCTGACACAGAATAGTATATGGCTTAATTTGAAGCAACAGGAACTGTTTGACAAGTGCAGATGGATTAAAGAAGCACAAACACCACAGACTAAGACTGGCAAAAATCAAGAAGGTCTCTTGTATGACTTACCGCTGCCTTCAAAGGGAATAAAAAAGCAGAGAAGTAGGGTCATAAAATGTTGACGCATCCCCTCATGCTCTTAATAATATTCAGCAGCTTGCCAACTTGTGCTCTTTCGTCAAATTTTAATGATTTAAAGTCACATTTCAACGCGATATGTTTGTTTTGGAAAAGTGCACCAAACGTTACCCTGGTGGACGGAGCATGTTACTGCAGTGTGGAAGCTGGCTTTACCTGGCCAAAGAAAGCCACTCTGAAGTAGGTCCCCAGCAGCCTCTTGCCTGTGTGCATCACCTCCGTCACTTTGCTGTATGCACGATGCAGAGTGTCATACAGGTGGGCCAGTTTCTGCGCAAAGTGAAAAGGCAGAGCTTCAGAACATGCTAGAAGTCAAGTTAAATTAAGGCTAAATGAATGCGGTTAGCAGATTGCACCCCTAATAAAGAGAAAAGGAAGTGTACCTCAAAATCTCTGCGCTTCTCATAAATTGGGATTATGAGTTTGTAGATGTCCGAGATGAGCTCGTAGCGCTCGGCTTTCCACAGCCCGTCCGCGCACTCCTCTAAAAGCTCCATTAAAACATCCTGAGTGGACAACAAATGGAGAAAATAATGAATGAGGGAGAGTTAGAGGAAGTACCATTATGGGACGAGCATAAAAACTTTAAAAGGAATAGAACGCTTTTGAGCCAAGATATTAAGAGTGGACAGACGGGTCACGATAACCCAATACCTTCAGAATAATCTTGATTTTAAAGCCAAAATTCAGGCTTTGTACATCTCTCCCACTTCAGCACATGTAACTATCCACAGTTTGAACCCTGATATCTCCAGATAGACTTTACAGTAAATGGACTCCAAGCTGTGGAGCAGGTTTGAAGATGATCTGTGATTTTAACACTTGGTTTGACTTATTCTTTGGGATTATATCATAATGTCAAAGCAAAATAAATAAGCCATAGAAACATTTTTGCATGGCAAACAGACAAGATTTTTTCCAAATTATTATCGAACTAGCATCAAAAGACATTAAACTGAATGTATCGTATATTATACAGACTGGTCTGTGCAACACTTCAGACACTTTATAAAAAAAATGCAGCCAATATGCTTTAAAAAAAAATAAAGTCAATTATTAGACAAATCAGTGCTCTATTCATATTTAGGCAAACATCCTATTGTATACTTGTTTGTTGTAGCCTTGATATTCAAAGTATGTAGACTTGGATGAAATAGAAAAGAATAGACTGGAATAGCATTATTGCCCTCTTAAGTGCCCTCATGAAAGTGAAACGTTTCACCTGTATAAATAAAAATGAAAAATAAAATAAAAAAAGCTGTTCAAAGAAAATGGTCGGCAACCTTATTTGGTGCACAAAAACAAGTAATAATTGTAAATTAATTGTAAAATTGAGTAGAAATGTGGGATTTAATTTTGTACAGCTTGAACTAATCGTCTTTGGGACACATTTAGGGATAGACTCCCCCTTTATTTTTGTTTATTGTCTCTCTATTTATTTATATTTTTAGATATATTTTTTTGTTGCTGATTGCAGATTAGAACCTCCATGAGTGAAATGTTTCCTCTTAAATGTTGCCTATTTTTAGTACAATGTTTAAAACCAGAACACAAAAATAAGATGGAGAAAAAAGGAAATTCATGTTCTACGATATCAACCTAAACTGCACTGCTGGCAATTTCCGTAAATGTGGTGATGCTATTTTTCAAGTACAGCTGTCTTCAGTTCTCGTACAGTTCATTCCTGCTAATATTGATAAATCTGCAACTAAATGCATCTTATTGTCCTTACCCTCACGGGGTGAGAACATCAAAAGACACAAAACACATACGATAAGAAAAAATCTGTTTCACCTCGTTAAAATGCACATCCTGCATCCCGACATCCTCCATCATTGCTGCTTCTTCGTCAATGTTTGGAGTTACAACGCGGAAGGCGGAACAGCCCTGCTTGAACATCCCTGCTTAAAACGGGAGAGGGGACGCTCATTTGAGTCAAAACTTTCTGACGACAGATAAATAAAAAAATAATAATTGTCTGGATGTAAAGCATTTCCATTAGAAACGAGTGAAGCACCTTTTCTCCGGAGGTATTCTGCCACGAGGGCTGAAACATGAACGTAACACATGGCCGCCTGGGGGACCAAAACATTGATTAAAATCACAATCACCACAGGGAAAACCAGTAATTTATCGTCATATTACACGTCATATTACATGTCATTATACACCCTGTCTACTTTTAAGACTAATCTTAAAACTTTCCTTTTTGACAAAGCTTATAGTTAGAGTGGCTCATGTTACCCTGAGATACCTCTATAGTTGTGCTGCTATAGTCTTAGGCTACTGGAGGACATCAGGGTCTAATTTTCTCACTCTACTGAGTTCTACTGTTCTCCAGTTCTGCATTGTATTACATTGAAATGACTGTTGTCATTTCAGCTTTTAACTTTTTGTTCTCTCTCTTTTCTCTTCATAGTAGGTACACCTGGTCTGACGTTCTGTTAACTATGACATCATCCAGAGAAGACGGCTCACCCGCTATTACCATCTAATGTAGAACAGATTACTAGATCAATGTGTGCTTCTGTGCTTTTTTTGTCTCTCTTGTTGTGTCTCTGCTCTGTCTTCTCTAACCCCAGTCGGTCGAGGCAGATGACCGTTCATACTGAGCCCGGTTCTGCTGGAGGTTTTTCCTTCCCGTTAATGGGGAGTTTTTCTTCCCACTGTCGCTTCATGCTTGCTCAGTATGAGGGATTGCAGCAAAGCCATGTACAATGCAGACTATTCTCCCTGTAGCTCTACGCTTCCCCAGGAGTGAATGCTGCTTGTCGGGACTTTGAAGCAATCAACTGGTTCCCTTATATATGAAATGTTTGACCAATCTGTATAATCTGACTGATTCTAACTTTGTAAAGTGCCTCGAGAGGACATGTTTCATGAATTGGCACTACATAAATAAAATTGAATTGAATTGAATATGTCAACAGTACAAGAAATCAACACAAAGCAACTGAACTAACACAAAGGGACCCACTTTTTAACGTGAGTCTGTCAAATACTAAAGTAGCCATTCTCATAACACAATCCAGACCCCTGAGGCCTGCAAACAGACTGGAGTCTAACCACGGACCTCCGACAGGTCTCCGTTCTTCACGTGGATTCTCGCCATGCTGTCCAGCCAGGTCTTTCGCAGCTCGGGCGTGCTGGCGTACGACTTGGCGAGGCTGTACTGCAGGTCCACCAGCATCTCTGGGTCCCGCTCGTGCTCCTTCATCTGAGCCGTTGCCATCAACACCGTCCTGATGCGTTTGGTCAGGTCCTTCACATCCGATGGGAAGGCTGTGTGCTGTTGATGAGCATGGAGTTGAGCCAGATCGTCGTCAGTATAACGCTCATACGTTTTTAATTGTTGATTTACAGTCCATTAAAGAAAACAAGTAAGCATATATTTTTTTTAAGTGTGTGAAGTTTCAACCACAAAAAAAATAATAAATAAGACTTTTAGACGTTTTTATAACTTAAAATTAGAAAACGGATGTCATACGTTTGTGTTCAGTCTCCTTTCATCTCTGATGTTCCTAAATTAAACGCCTTCAGAGGTCAACAAAGCAGCAAACTCTGCATAACCTTAATGCATTTTAGTCTTAGCGAAATTACAACTGTGCTCTCAAGGCCTCAGAGGTTTTGTGGCAGATATTAATTTAGCGACAAAGCTGTCATTCACTTTAGATCTCTGAGAGCTAAATTCAGCCAGTGTGTCAAAAACCTAGGGGTCATATTCGACATGGGTTGAAAATGTGACAAACAAGCCGCCTCTGTGGCTCTTATCCGTTCTAATCTGCCATTTTGTTGACTGAACCTTCAAGAGTGAAATGTTTCCTTTTAAAGGTAACCTAATTTTGAATGTAAGGTTTAGCACCAGAACATAAAAATAAGAGGGAGAAAAAGGAAACATTTCTCCTGCTCTGCCTCATCAAACTAAACAGCACTGCTGGCACAAGTTGCCAGGGTTGTTCTCTCCGGCTGCAAGAGAAGTAGTAAAAAACATCAGAGTCATCGAGCTTTTCTAGTCGGACCAGGTCTTTGGAGGTCAGACAGGCAACAATCACTCACGGTTTCACAGACAAACGTTGGGATGGCCGAGCTTTTTCTGTGACCGTACCTCAACTCTGGGATCAGCTTCCAGTAGATCTTCTATCTATAACTAAACTTGACAATTTTAAATAAAAGCTCAAAACCTTTTAATACTTAAAACTGTGGTTCTGGTTGTATCTACCTTGTTTTATCCATTTTGTTATTTTCTTGTATCTCAGTATGTTTTTAATATATTTATCGTTATGTACTTCGATCGCCATTATTGTAAACGTGGGATTTATAATCAAAAGATTGAAGCTGACTGAAATTAATGACTAAAATGCATCACAAACACCAAGGAAGACGGCATGCACACTGCAAAAACGAAACAAAAAAAATAGTTGAATTTTCTTAAAATGAGTGTATTTGTCCTTGATTTGAGGATGCAAATAAGATGATTTGCCAATGGAATAAGATTTATGCGCTTAAAATAGGAACAACTCATCTCAATCATCTTATTTCAAGTGCAGTATATCTAATTATCTTATTTTAGGTGTAAAAATACTCATTCCATTGGCAGATCATCTTATTTACCCGCTCAAATCAAGAACAAATACATTAAGTTCAAGACAATCGGACTTATTTTTAGTTCCGTTTTTGCAGTGCACTGGCAGAGATAAATATGTGGAGAGGTTTACAGGAAAGTTATGCTACAAACAATATCTAAAACCTTGATCATCTCACAGAGCACTCTGTGAGATGTTCAAGGGCATAACCACAAACCCAATAAAATGAAAGAGTCTGCTCTCATCAGCACCATGACACAAGGTGGTGGCAGGATCATGGCGTGGGGATGCTGAATATAAATACGCACCACACTTTTCAGATTTTTATTTGTTTACAATCTTGATCCGCAAACCATTTTCTTTCCATTTTCAAAATTATGCAATGCTGTGTCGACTATTTTGCACAAAATGCCTTTAAAAAATCCACTCAAGTTTGTGGCGTAAAAGTTGTAGGGTCTTAAAAACATTTTTCTCGGCACTAGAAGACTGACTCAATGTTATTTATTCTTTGCTTTGAAGCTTCCCACCTTGATAGTCCTGTCACTGTTGGCACACGTGTTGATTATCGACAGAGACTGCTGGAAGCGGGTGCTTCCAATACCGATCACGTCAGCAATCAGCTGGCTGACAGCAATCACCACCTAAAGCAGAAATGCATGATGATGGTGATGATGAAGGAATTTATTTCAGACAATTTACAAATTTAACACATTTAACAAATATTAAATAAATCAATTTCAGAAATTAATGAATAATAATAATAAAAAATAATTTAAGAAATTCTTCAACCAAGTACCACATAAAAAAGTAATTGGCAAAACATTAAATAAAATTTTCTGTTCCAATTCAATTAAATCATTTGAACATAAATAGAAATGAGATAAACAAAGTTTCCTCTGAATAAAATATATCAGGTATATTTACCCTGATATTTGACATTGATTAATGATTAAAGTTGTAAAGATGCACAGTTGTAAGAGCAGACCAACCCTCTACAGAACATTGGGATCACAGGAAATATGCAAAATCAGCAGCAATAAGCGACTGTAGGTATACCGGCAGGCATGGAAACTGAATTGAAATAGCTGGAACAAATAGTCTGCAGCAGAAAAAAACTAAACGTAGACTTCTTTGCAGATATTGGAGTCTCATGCAACTGATTGGACAAAATTAAGTGCAGCGCTTTACCGGGAAATCAAATGATCCTGAAGGTTTACTGTAGAGATAATTCGGCTCCACAGAGAAGCTGTCTTACCTGCAGGTGTGTCCTGACAAAGGACTTGCGACCGGTGTATTCAAAGTTGCTCTTCATGAGAAAATACAGCAGGTGGGCCGCGTCGTTGCGGATGGAGCTCAGCTTGGAGTTGCAGCATTTCAGGATCTCGTAGCAGAAGGCCGCACACATATCTGCACGCCCTTCAAAAAACGTGCACTGGAACTACAGAGGGGGGGGAAAAAAAAAACAGTTCACCTTCTGCCATGATTTCTGGTCAAAACAAACAGAATATCGTTAGGTACGGCACCAAATGCTCTTCAGACCTTGTAGATAAATGTGCGCAGCGACGTGAAGACCTGCTTCAGGGCTGTTTCCGACTGATTGATGCGCAGGAAGCAGAGATGGACGTCGAACACCTTCTTCATCAGCGGACTGTGACCGTGGTCAGAGCATAGTTGTGACTGTGTGGAGAAAAGCGATGGTCTGTAATTCTGACGAGCAGACAATTCGTCTCCTGGGCAGCCAACAGGTGTTAGACCTGATACCTTGAAACCCATGATGAAGATGCTGAGCGTGTCCAGGACAGTAAGACACACTTCTGTGGCGATGTTGGCCTCCAGAAGCGACTGGTTCAACACATCCGCATCGGAGTGGCTGTAGGCTGAAAGGAAATCACAAAATACTGCGGCTCTTTCATGCTCTTCTGACAAGAAATGCTATTTACAAGATATGGAGACATCTGTCAGTGTTAAGGCAAAGCTGTTGCAAAAATGATGGAACTGTTATCTTATAATGTTGAGCATAAAGTTTCATTCCAAGCCAAAGCCAAAAAACTATTCGACAAACAAATGGTTTTGTTTTATCAGATGATTGGTGATCATTTGGTGTGGGGACACCAACCTCTGTGGAGATGTACTGACTAGTGATTCAGAAGGAAGATTTATTAGAATAATTGGAATGATAAGCAACCGATTAAAATTATGTGTAAGCTAATCCATGAAAAAGCTTTGTGGGCGTCCTAGCTAGACCAGGGGTCTGCAACCCGCAGCTCCGGACCTGCGTGCGGCTCTTTCATCATTATATTTATTTATTTTTAGCAAATGTACCATTTTTTGTTTTTGCACAATTTAGTAAGGTAATTCAAATTTTGCCGTTTCCATCAACCTTTTCAATGAGATACTTCAAAATGAAAAAAGACATTGATCGAAACTCATCTATTGTTTGCAAATTTCGCTCAAACACCTCAAACAAATTTTGAAAACATCTCGGTGGTGTATACAGGAAAAGTGGAATCCTGCTGTAGGGCGAGGCCCTGGCACATGTGCTGTAGGCGCCTTTTTAAGCAGGTAGTGTTTGTATGCCTGCACGTGCTGTTGAGTTTCAAAGAACATACCGCCTACTAGTGGTGAGGCAGAGAAACTACACAGTTTTTTTTAACATTTCCACAAGTCTCGTGTACAGAAATCATAATTAAAAATTTGTCACATAGATGTGTTAACAGAAACGAAACAGCAATCCCGTTTTTAATGGATCTTTCCCATGTAAACAGGACCTGAAGGTAATGGCTTAAAGATGGCAACACAGCCACAATATCTCCAAAAGGGTTGACCCTGGCACCCCAAACTCCAAGACTACTAGAACGGTTTAGATTTAAAACAAATATGGTTACAGACTTCTACATTTAAAAAGTTAAGGGAACCTATTCTCAGCAGCTTCAGTAAAAGCAATATTTATTTATTTATATTTATGCTTAGATACTGTCATAATTCCCTTCTTTTCCCAATTAGGTTGGATCTTTGTCATTTTGTGCCTGTTTTGGTCATTTCATACCCGACTTTTCTGGGTAAAAAATAGTTCTGTCTGTCACAAGATGTTGTCACACTTTGACAATGGACAATTTAAAGTAATCTTCTATGTTTTACTCATGGTCTAAGTGATAATATGACTAATAAATAATATCTACCAGCAGCAGGTCACCTAGTTGTTTTATTTATTTTTGGGCGATTATCTGTCACATTTTATTCAAATAATATTACACAATTAATTGAGATATAAGTAAGATGTTGGCATTTTATAACACGTCATTTTCATCTTAAAACTACTGAATTACAGTAAAACACAAATTGATTTACCATGATTTAGGCACAAGCCTGCAAAGTGGTTTGTTTAGACAAAAATGGAGATAGGTAGGGGTAAAACTGTCCAAAAAGGGGCCATGAACAGGCAAACGGGCAATTCATCTGAAGCCCGTTTGGCATCCAGTTTGGAATGAAACTCTTTACAGTTTAATTGGATTTATTTTCCCCCAAAATGAAATAAAGTCAAGAGCAGATGAGCTGTGCAGAGGATGAGAAGATTTAGAGGTAAAGTAGACATGCTTTCTTCTAATTTAAACAAATTAAAGTCCTGGCAACCTCTCACATTCTTACCATGTTCTACAGATATTCCAAGTATACTTGAAATCTTTCTTACACTGAAAACACAAAGAAACTGTATTAAATGATGCCTTTTCATGAAAAATATCCACCTGACTTCCCTCCGATTAACAAGAAGCTGCCTTCACCAAGCTCTAATACAGTTTACAGATGTTTTTTTTCTGCTTGACGCTTGATCGGGATTAAACAGAGGATGATGAGGAAGATGATGAATAGCGCAGGGTGGGGTTGGGGTCAGACTAGATGGGGTGAGGAGGAGGAGGAGGCTCCTCTGGTAGAGCATGGTAGATGGCACTTACTGTAGTTAAAAGTGTATGAGTTATCCAGGCTGCCGAGCTGCTGTAAGCGGGCATGCATCATTCCCGCCCTGTTACGGGACACGGGCAGAGTCTGAGACTTCCGCTCATGTGCTACGGTTCCTGCCCCATCCTGGTTCCTGATGAGGAAACAGGATATGTTAGACGGAGCGCCGGGAAAAAAACCCAGCGGGGCCATAGGTTAGTCGAGCAGGCCAAGATGAATACGTCATTCTTACACACCTGAGAGGTGTAAGCAGCACTCAATAGTGCCAGGAAGCTGAAATGTGCAGATCCTGTACTTTAAAGTCAAAAAATGTGACTATGAGTGCATGTTTAACATGCAGCCTAGGAAGAAACGTAACACCGCTAGAGCGTTAACACAAAGTTTAAGCTTAAGCCATGCACGAAAAAAAAAAAGAAAAAAGAGAGGCGGTGAGATGGAAAACCAAAAACTGTCACAGCACTGCAATGTCTCTCAGAGAAAACGTCATGCACCACGAAAGTGCTTTCGACCTTTAGCTTACCCAAGCAGGAGAGGGCAGGAGCCAGCTTTTATATCAGTAAGTTAAACTTGTCAGCATTTGAGTGAATAGAGATAGAAACAGTGATGGGAAGGTTAGAGCGAGTGAAGGCCTCTCAGGGCGTAGGCCACAACACCCGAATATGAAGAGTGAGAATGGATGGGTGTTCAGATGCATCCGAATGTTAAGAACTTCTACTTAAACATTACAGTCACATTTTAATTCAACGTCTGACCTGGATAATCAAAAATACAGATCCACTCATCATGGGCATGATCCTCATGTCAATTTTGAGCTTTAAACGATTTAAGATGGGATATTTTTAAGTTGCAATCATTAAACATGAGCTATGGATGGGCAATTACTACACGGGTTCTCGTTAGCCTCAATATGTTATCATTAAGATAAGAATCTTAATTATATTGTGACTAAGACAAAATGTAAACGTAACCAAAAAAATTATTGGGATTGTTACTTTCACCATGTTCTCCATTCTTGGTTTCATGAGAACATCTGCTCTATGAATAAGCGCAGCTAATGTGTGCTTTTAAAGAAATAACATTGCAAGACTTTTTTTTAACTACTTCTCCGATGCAACTTCAACGATATTGAGTGCAAAGAGAAATGTTCTATGCAATTTGCTCTTATTTTTAAGTGATATTTTATTAGATTTTATTGAGTCAGTGAGGCTTTAACTGCAGTAATCTGCAATCCCAGCCCTACAATCTTTGTGCCCCTCGGCAAGTTGCGCCTAGACAACATGCTGCCTGTAGCCATCAACAAGTTGATTGTGTATTTCTGTGTAGACATTTCCCCAGAATAGGTCGAGCTCATTCAAACTAGTACACGTCTTGTCATGGACCGGATTTCTAAGCACACTCCGGAAAAAAAACGTGTAAATCAAGGATATTCCCGACGCTTAATTTTAGCCATCTTTATAGGTTCAGAAAACATTGTTGAGGTGTGTTTGGGATCACTGTGCTGATGGAAAATGTAATATTGCCATAGCTTTCACCCTCTGATCAGACTACTACCCTTCAATGAAAGGAAATTAGGATGTTCAAGACGGTTAATAGAGGACGGATTTCTGATAAGAACGACAGGTCAAATATCCAGCCAGTGGCATTAATCCAAATTACTTGTGGGGCTGTGGATATATATTTAGGTTTTATGTATAACTTTGTGTGATCACTGAATACACAATGAATTTAAACTTGTGGACCCAGTTCTTGTTTCTCAGAATCCGAACAAGCAACAAATTATTAGGTAATTTATGCCAATGATGAGTGTGTGTCCGTACACATAAATCTGTATCTGTAAAACAACGGCATTTTACTCTCCCGTAATAATGAGGTATCAAAAAGACAGAAAACTTTGCAACGTTACCTTGCAATGTATCTTTTCCCCATGTATCTGAACTGATGGAGGCAGACTCTGAAGAGAGGAGAAAAATCAGTGATCACAATTTTTTTTTAGCACTTATAACACCTAAATGTTTTAACAGCAGAAACAAGCATCTCACTCTATCAAAGTAAAGAAGTCCATCAGTTCAGCAGATGAAGACTTGTTCCAGTAAGTGAACAGAGCATCTGTAGAGGATAAATATAGAGAAGGCTTGCTTTCTCATGCATTTAAAACGCACAATAGGGCTCCTTGTTTCAATATCAGAGATATAAGGTGTTTTTTTGGTTGCTTTTTTTTTACCTTCAGACATGCTTTTAAGCAAATGTAATAAACACATTAGGAGGCTTTTAATCTCTGCCTGGTCCAGTTTATCACATCGCATCAGGGTGCTTCCCAGGGTCGAGCCAGGTTGGTTCTGAGAGGAGAAAACAAAGAGTAGTTAAGTAGTGAAAGACAAATTATAAATCTTTTTTTTATTTTATTTTTTTACAGATAAGGCAATTTCTCCTTCAAATGCATCAAGAAAAACCAAACCAGACGTTTATGCAGTAACTGTTTCAATGATATGGGAGAAATGGCTCTTCTCCCAGGGTGCCACTGTTTCATGGGGTGGTGCAAGCCTGATAAAGGTATATCCGTCAGTAGTATCCTAAATAAGTTTTCTATGTCTTATTGGCAAGCCCACCCCCTGTGTAGTACTTAGTGTAAATAATGTAAGAAAACGTGGCTGTACACGGCAGTCAGCTTATGCTTAAGATAGCATGCTATGTACAAGTCCCAGTCTGTTATTTTTAGGACCATTTCATTTTCTTTTAAAGAATTTATTCATCTATAGTTCAAAATAATATGTTGACAGATCAAACTTTAAATGGATAAATCTTTGCTGAAAATAGATTTTAAACAATCCACAGGCACATGAATTTTTATTATTTTAGAGAAAACACAATAATCCACTTTTATTTTTATTATCAAGACAACCTTAAATTAGGACAACCAGGTCAAACCTGGACTCAATTAATCTAAACTTATTTGAGATTCTTTAAAATCAGGTTGGGTTTGCGAATCCTACAGAGAAACCCAGTTTCTCTAATAAAAAATAAAACAAAACAAGGAGGGGTTGATCCATGGTGGCATTCATGTGAGTTGAGCCGACTGAGGCTAAAGGATTGCACATGTTTGCGTCCTCCAGCTCCGTAATAGTTTACAGATTTTCTTGGTTTTTGGGTGTGCATATTAGGCCTCATACTTGGCACATTTAGCTGGACTCACCAAAGTCTAGTCTGAATCTGATCAAGATGCAGTCCAGTCTAAGCAGGCAAAGTTGGGCAAATGAGCCTGGGGAATATTTTGGGCCATCGTCATACTTGAACCGAGGTGAATTTCAGTCTGTGTGTCGCCAGACTAATTCAGACTGTTTTACCACAACCAATTTTTTTTCATTAAGTCAATCCTAATACTTGATGCTGACACATGTTGCATTAAAACAAACAAAAAAAATGTTTTTTAATCTGATTTACTGAGTGGCTACGGCATGACTAGGATAAATGCTCTCACTGCCAGGGATGAAGGAGTCAACTTACAGAAATAGACTTATTAGCTAAGATGTTCTGGGCTTTTACTGGAAAATAAGTGGCTTTAAACAAACACCATTTCTCCCAGCTGGGGTAGAGTGCAGAGAGAAAATAGAACCACAGCGGTTAAACGCAGCTGTGCCGCAGACACGGTTGGGAAGTGTGCCAAACATGTCGCTTTGCCAGTATTCAGTCTAGACTGTGAAAGCGGAGGTGGGTGACTTCATGGACAGCATGATACAACTGGAGCAGATTTTTAAAAGGGGAGTTTTGAGGTTGGAAAACTTCTAGTAAAGAGCTGATGTTCCTCAAAAAGTGGCTTAAGCGTTCTTTTTCTTTATTTAGCAGAGTTCTGGTCAGTATTTTGTTGTCCACTACTTTTTTGTAATGTAGGGAAACATGTTCTTTCGTAATTGCTCAAATTAAGCAAACACACATGAAGATGGCTGACAGCATAGAAAACAAAAGGGCAGTCAAGCTTCTACTCATAATTAGCTGTAGGTGACGGTGAGAAACCTGTTTGCATGCGTGCCTGTGAACATCTGACAAACAAGAGTTCTTACACATATTTCGTTGCACATTTCCATGCATTTTTGCACTTTCTGCAATATCTTCATGATTTTCTGCACAACTGAGCACAACTGAGTAGTCAGGTCTGATTACAGTGAATTTAAATGTAGTGGTTTACCACCACACAGTGTTTCACATTCCAGCCAAATGGTTTAATTTTATGCAGATCTGATGAGAGCACCGTCTTCCATGTGTTTGCTGCCCCCCCTGCGTGTCTTGTGGGAAACTGCAACAAGGATTTTGCAATTGTGACACTTCCTGTTGATTTATCACATAGATTTTACAATTACATACATTCCAGTTTGTGGTTGTAGCGTGAAAAAATGTGGAAAGGTTTTATGGGTCTGAATAGTTTTTTTTAAGGACAATGCCTCTGAAACAACACCAAACCAGCCATCTTATGCTAACAAACAACAATGTGTTTCTGATACTGTAGCATGGTCCTGTTTTTGCCTCCCAGACTAACACAGATTAGCTTTACTTAAAAATATATATATTGTCTATTGAAACTTGAAACTATAGCTAAGAGACAGATTTTAAAAACATACATTTAATCTGTTTGTAAAAATTCAAAAGTACACCCACTTTAAAGTTGTACAAAGACTAAAGGCATTAAAAATTGTCCATTTTTGATTTTTGAATGAGCGTGTATTTTATCTAGGGGTTTTCAGAGGGTGACATGTCAAAGGTTAACAGTAAAGGGCAAAAATAATTCATACTCCTGGCAGTTTTAGATTTAAATACATTTTTATGAAATAAATAAAAACATATGTAAAAAGAATATCACTCTAAAAAAGAATCTTGTTTTATTTACATTTATTTTAAAAACTGGCATGTCAAAAATGATCACACCCTTGTTGTCTTAAAAGGCATCTGATGAAGCAAACCCTTATAATAATTGCAGGGAATCTTTGTACATGTTTCCTCCGGTATTCTGAAGATTTTTCTTTAGCGAGGAGCTCCAAGTCTTCGAGGTTGGAAGGCCTCTGTGCCATTATCCTAAGTTTTAGCTAAATCGACAGATTCTACCGGATTCAAATTGGGACTTTGGCTGAGCTTCTCCAAAATGTTAACGTAACTTCCATCCAGAAAAAAACAACAGAAAGATAAATATGCCAGGGGGATGAATCATTTAGGCTTCAACTATAGGTGGTAAATAAAAGTTAAAAAAGCAAATCTAAATATAAAGCAAAACAAAAAACACTGCAATTCAATTTTTTGCCCTTTAGAAATTAAAACAATTTAGAAATTTTTAAATCTCCATGTTTATTTTTCCCCTTCACAGGCTGTGTAGGAAACCTGGGAAAGGGAACAAAGCTTGTGATGCAGCAGATCTGCTTTAGACCACAAGAACAAACAGGAATCCGGAAAAATCATCGGGCAAAGAAACAGGGAAGTAGGCCATTCAAGACACACGGCAACATTCCCAGATGGGACACGCCTCGGAGACGTGAAGGTTTATACTTGTAGTGGTCTGATGGAGTGCAGGGGAATATCTGGGGCAGGAGGGACGGTGAGCAGGTGGAGGTCCACGGAGGCGTGCTTGGTGTGAACAGAACAAACTGCGTCTCCAGTCTCCACAAAGGGAAACAGGACGCTGACTGAATGCCTCCGTAAAAAATCTCCCATCCGCTGTAGCTGGCCGAACGGGGAAGGCGGGATGTTGAGAGTAGCGTTAAAAAAAAAAAAAAGACTTTCTCTGGCAGTTCTGTAAAAATCTGGGAAATGTGTGAAGCTGCAGTGAAGTAGAACAATTAAATGAATGGTACACATTACAGAAAGATTCACCTTGTCAAGAGAATTGGCTTTGTCATGGTTCCTCTCAGACAGGCTGTTTACTGAATCTGTGCTGATGAGGGAGCCGCGAGAGTCGGCATGGCGGACAGAGTTCACATTAGGGGTGGACGCTGCATGAGGGGACGCTGAAAAAAATTAAAAAATCATTAAACAAGCTTGTTACACACCATCTCCATCACTTCTTTTTCTCCTGGAGTTTTATTAACATTTTGGACATTTAAATGCATTAATATTAACCTCCAACTTCTTTAATAGCCATTAGTTCTCATGCTTTGGAAAACTTTGAAACATCACAATAATGAAGCTGGCTGTCTCATGTTTTTTTTTTCTCCTGTTTTTTTCTGCTGCTTTAAAAGATGTTGGCAATATTTCAACATCTTTGGCAAAGGGCTAAAATATTGTAAGTGCAGATCCTTTAAGGCACATTTTGTAAACATTGGTTGCTTTATTTAGTAAGAAAACAATAAGAAATACTAGTTTTAGCGTATACTGTAGTATTTAAGCATGTAGTATGTATTTAAGTTAAACTTTTTAAGTTAACTTAAATTTGAAATAACTTACATTTGAAATCCAAAAAAATGTAAAACAGCTGCTTCTTGATTTTTAAACAGTCATTACTGATAGGTACAATGTTAACATGGTGAATCAAATAAAGAATATGGTTTAAATATAAATCAACTAAAAAACACCCTCCACCTATAAACTGTTACAAGGCTTTCATCCTTTAGGAACAAAAAGGGAAATTATCATGGAAATTAAACATTTCCAAACTCAATTTAAGATTTTCAACACTTATTCAGATCTGGAAAATTTAAAAGCAAATTCCAGACTCTTCCAGGCTGGATATCAACTCAATTAATTAAATATTTCTTCTTTTTTTTTTATATAAATACCAGCCATTATTTCCAACTCACTTGTGCCTGAGATGGCTCCAAAAACATCTTTGTGCAAACTGGTGTCCAGAAACGTGCTGGACCTAGGAGGCGTCATCAAGGCGTTGGTCAGGAGCGAATCTTCTCGTCCGTTCTGAGTAAAAACAATAAAGAGAGAGAAATCAAATCAACGAAATATGTCTGTTCTGAAAACCTCTATTTTAACCCCAGAGATTATTATTGGTGTCCTAAAAATAAGGCTGTTGCAACTATTTTGTGGGAGTAGGTATGGCTACAAAGTCAATGCTTTAGTACAGGGGTGTCAAACTCATTTTGGTTTAGGGGCCGCATTCAGCTTAATCTGATCTCAAGAGGGCCACACGAGTAAACTCATTGGAAGATTAAATAGAACTAATAAATGTGGACTTGTTGTTGATTTTTATATTAAATTAATTTCACTTTTACACAATATATTATGAATAACCTCAGCATTTTTAAGAAAAGTATGTGCAATTTCAACAATACTTTTACTCAGTTAAACATTTAGATTATGCATAAGAACTGATCACAGTGATTGTACAATGTTGAAAAACATTTATTCACATTTTTTGGAACTTAAAAACACTGTCCTACATGACAAAATACATCAAACAGATAAAAATTAAGAAATGATTTAAATTTTTCCACACCTGAAGCTTAATCTGCTAATTAAAACACAGCGCCCCTCGTGGACAATATAGGAACTGCATATTTTCAATTAAACGAAGTACCGTACATGTTTTTTTCAATAATTGTTTTATCATTCTCTTCCTTTTATCTCCTCTTTCTTTCACCTTTTGTTTTTTTTCTTATTGTTCTTCCTTTCCTCTCCTACTTTCCCATTGTAGTGTCCATATTATATGAGATATTCCCCACATGAATCATAATAAAACTATTCACATTCATAAATCAAGCGGAGCACTATGGCAAAAGCAGTACTGCTCAACTTGTGAAAATCAAATCTGATGAGCTCTTTTTGGCATTAAGACAACAATTATTATGCCACATTGCCAGACAGGACACTGGGGGAAAAAAAAAAAAAAAAATTTTTTTTATAATGATAATGCATTTAGCCACAGGGCCGGACTAAATTATTCGGCGGGCCGGATCCGGCCCGCGGGCCGTATGTTTGACACCCCTGCTTTAGTACCTCCAAAAAGTCTGGAGAACCGCATAACCCATTCAGATCCTCATCAACCACATTTGATATTGTCAGTAATAATAATCTTTTATCTGAAGTGATGGACTTGTTTTTTAACAAGCATCTCTAGATCAATGTGTCTGTCTTGGTTGGGTAACATGAAGTTCCACATTGCTTCATTCTTAGACCAGTTGTGATCATGATTTATAATTTACCAGATGTTTCAACAGTGGCTTGTAGAAATGTGTGGAGATGACAAAGTGATTTTAACACCTGCCATAAATGTCCAAGAAGCACCTTTTAATCTCACATTAGTTATGATTCAAGTGCAGGAATGACTTTTTCAAATATTGACTATTAATGAACGCCACAAAATATTGTGATTGTGTGATATTTTCCAAACAACCAGGAGTTATTTAGTTTAAGTTTGTCTGAGTTCAGGTTAGTATTTTAAATTGATTTAATCGATTTAAATGTAATATCTTGGTTTAATTCTTTGATCGACTTCATCTTTGAATATTCACTACAAAAACATCATAAAAAATGTTTGATTTCATCTTCTAAGTTTCACATCTAAGTTTTAAATTCTGTTATTTATTCTGTAGTAATTACTATATAAAATATTTGAGCATTAAAATCCATTTTAAGGAAAGCCTTTAATTAAAAAAAGATAATTTTTATCATGTCAACATTTTGTATGATCATCACTCACTGAGTTTTGAGGGTTTAACCTGCAGAGTAAAAAAAATTTCTTTTTTTTTTTACTCTGCAGGTGTTTTCTTCGTTGTTTTCTGTTCTTCATTTAGGAATCAGTTCATCTTTTGCAAAAAAAGTTTACATATGAAACCACAGGCTGTCAGGATTGTGAGGTCCTATAAGGCAGATTTATTACTTAATCCAACAGGTGTTTACAGTTCTCGCATTACATGTGGCCAAACGCTTTTAGACTGACAGAAATTTTGTTTCCTGCTTCAGTGTTACATATTTGTATCTACGGTTTCTATGGTCTATGGTATAAGTTTTATAATAACCGTTTGAGATGTTTTAAGGACTTTATTATTATAATATATCAAATTTATGCAAGAACTTAATATATACAGTACGAAAACATTTTTTTTTCAAGACTGGATATCAGCTGCTGGGTCAAATCCTGATGGATGACAAGTTTGTAACAATCTTTTCATCTCTCTGTTTCTCTGGTTGCCTTTTGCAGACTGACCACAGGTTCAAGACAGGATTAAAGCGTCGGGAGTTTCCTGGCCCAGGACCCAGAATTACATTCTTCTGATCTTTGATCCACTTTGTTATCACTTCTGACTTATGCCATGGTTCTCAGGACATGGTCCACATTTTTTTCTCTCCGGAAAGCAATCTTCCCAGTTGTCCCAGGTGATGAGGGGAACCTTTTTTTGGGTTAAATACCTTAGCTTCAGTCTTCTGCAATCAAGTACAGGTACTTTCTGCAGAGCATCAGTCTTTCCTGGGTGTCGTTATTGGAAACAAGCGGCCGTTTTTGGTGATAACCAGACACCAGGGTATCATTTAGAAGTCCCTGTTTCGCTGTGCATACAGAAACACACACACAGCAGCCACCTGCCATTGCTCAGCAAGCTCTGGCAACCCCATCACTAACTTCACAGCAACTGAACTTTGCACAGAAGATTTTATCAGCAGCTTACTTAGGTGCAATCGTACTAGCAGCAATATTTTTGTCTGTGGAGCCCCTCTGCTGCAAAGTGTTGATTGCATGCTAATTAATGGTGGAGAAATATCAACAGATGTGTCCTTATTCTTTCCTCCCCTAAAGCTCTTTGAAACAATCCCAGCAGGTCATCTTTAGGTAAAAAAAAAAAAAAAAAAAAAGAAAGAATTTGTGCTTAATACATTTTCAATACCTTTGCCAATGATGGCATTTCAGGCAATCCCTCTTTGTTGCGACCTTGAATAAATGCGAATTGCACCAAAAAAAAAAAAAAAAAAACGTATTCAGTAAAGTTTATCTCAAATATGTCAGTTTCAAACTCTTTCTGCAGTTGCTGCCTGACTGATTCCTCTTTGGCTGTATAAGTCAGTGAAATGTTCAAGCCACACAAACATTTTTGTCCAGATAGTTCACAGACAAGACTGATAGAGCACACGTGAAGCATAAAAGATATATTGCAATTCAAGAAGTAATCGGCCACAGTCGATGCATCACCTTGACCTCCTGCCCCTTTCCCTCTGCTATGACTGTAATTAGAGCATTTCTTTTTGAATTATTCTCAAACCCTAAAGGGAGACGTTTCTGATGCAGAGCCGCGCTATAATTTAATGTTTGTCTTGTGTTTTGATTGGATGCACAGCAGTATTCAAAAGAAGCCACTAGGTGGCTCTCTTACATTGTTGGAGTGGTTAATGGGGAAAGGGAGGACTTCCTTCACATTGAGCCTGTTGACGTTCTCCTGAAGCAGACCAAACAAGGGGAAGTACAAGGTGGCCAATCTAGCCTGCTGGCTCTAGAAGCAAAAGAAACACACATTTAATGGGATCATCACGCCGATAAGTGAGAATTAATGAGTTAAATGAGCGGGTGTGGAACCATACAGCTTACCTTGGAGGCATAGCGGTCATCAAACGTGTGTTTGATCATGAGGCTCTTCAGGACATGGATGGCTATCTGCCGAATCTCCCTGAACTCCTGCAGAGCGGCACTGACCTCCCTGAGCAGCAGCCCGACGAGGAAGTGGTTCCTGCAGAAGTCCTCCGTCAGAGAGTAATCCATCTGCAGATCTGTGGGGGGGCGAGAAGAGTTCGATGAAGACGTCGCTACAGACCGGAGCGAGCAAGAAGCTATGCGTGCAGAAGGACGTGAAGCCACGATCAATCACAGACGGCGAGAGTGAACATTTAATCCAATGTAGATTTGATCAGAACCTTGAAACTAGAGAGCATCCTGGAAGACGATGATCATCATAAACAGACAGCAAGACAAGCTTAGACGGTCATGTTTGACTGATTCCCTCTGCGTTGTACATTCATTGTGTGGTAAGACGAGATTCAAACTCAGGATCGCAGAGACCCAGCTGTCCACATATGAGCTCAAACAACAACCGCAGATGAGGGAAGCAGTTTGAAATCAAACGCACGAGGTTCCCTGCAGATTTGGTTTTGGGCCTTAACATTTTTAAAACCTGCATTTTAATTATGCAAGCCTTAAAAAGACATCAGGCATTTCAGCAGCTGCAGAAAATAATTGGCCTTGATTCTCTTGTTCAGCGATGAACGATCACATGTAAAGCCGCTTTATATTGAGACAACATGCAGGGAGGACTCCACCTACCACCTACCTACTGGAGTGTCATGAGACTCCACTGTACAATCTGAGGACAATACGAGAAATTGAGGCAAACAAGACAGAAACACGGAGCATCCTGTGAGAAATGCTAATCTATTGGAAAACAAGTTTCTTATTCTTCTTTACCGTCAGTATTATTTAAAAACCCTTGAACCTTTTAAAATATTTGTAATTGCACAACCAGAAACTTCAGTGTGTTTTATTAGGGTTTAATGAGAAAGTCTATCGCAAACCAATACTGCTGGAAAACAATACATGGTTAATTTCTTTTTACCAATAATAATAATAAAAAAGAGTGTATACTTGGTAGACCCACCTATGACTGAAATGATACATATGTGCAAACCTTTTTTCACATACAGACTAAATTTTTTGACTGATCTTCTTTGCAGAATAACTCAATCTCAGTCAGATTGGAAGAATCTGAATGTCAAACCTTTAAGTCATGGCACAAATTCTCAATTGGATTTAACTGGGCCGTTCAAAGCATTAGTATGGTTTGATCTAAACCATCTCACTCTCACTCTGGCTGCATGATCAGGACTGCCGTCCCGCTTGAAAGCGAATCTCTGTTTCACTCTTTGCAGCCTTGAACAGGTTTTCTTCCAGGATTGCCCCGTATTTAGCTCCAGCCCACTTCCCACTAAAGCTGACCAGCTCCCTAGTGTCTGCTGAGGGAAAACACCCCCTAAGCATGATGCTGCCACCACCAAGTCTCACTACGGTCATAGTGTGTAACTAGTGATGTGCAGTGTTAGTTTTTAAACACACAGCGTTTTGACTTACAACCCAAAAAGCTCAAGTTTTTACCTATGAGACAAAAGCTCTTTCTCTCACATCGTGTTGCTCTGTGAAAAGGAAGATTTATGAAAGCTGCAAACAGAAATTGGGGGTTGTCTTTTAACAATGGCTTTCTTCGTGCGATTATTTGCTTATTTGTGTTACTCACATAAATCCGAACTGCAGCAACGTTTACATGGACAAAAGTAATTGAAACAAAGGGCCGATCGGAACAACGATGCGTCGTGTAAACAAGCCAATCGAAATGTGATGATTGGATTAAGCTCAATCAAAATGAAATTGTAATCCTAATGAGAGAGGTGGTTTATGTTTATGATAATCCGATCAACGTGCATATAAACGCTTGTCAGGCTCAAGTTATTCCAAATGGGGCAAACTGACCTGAGTATACACGCGTGCCTGACGTAAACGTGACGTATTTCCACCTTGGCGAGTGGCGGAAATACATTAGGAAGCAAAACTGTCGAGGCTTCCGATACAACATGTCTGTTCAAAAAAATAAAAGGAGCTCAAAATTGTTGCTTACTCAGTAACGTTTCAATCATAATTAGAGACCAGCAAGTCCAGCCTGGGCGCTCGGAAGACAACCAAACTTGTATAATACCGCTTCATTTAGTATTATTGTGGTTTAGCAAAGACGAAAGTACTTCTTCTTCTGTGTTTTTTTAGGGGAATTTGATAACTGCAGATGTCAGAGTGGTTATATTCTAGATAACGCCAGATGCGTATACACGCACATTATGATCGGATTAATTGACTGTGTGCCCATTTACCAATAAAACCCAATTAATTAATCTTTTTTTTTTTTTTTTTTTTTTTTTCCCCAATTAATTAATCTGAATACATAATTTTGTGCACGTAAACATAGCTAGCGTACACACTGAGACTTGTGGCTGTAATGTGACAAAATATGGAGAAGTTGTAGTGGTGTGAAAACATTTATAAAGGCACTCTGCCTGAAAGCGCCACGCAGATCTGTTCTCACCTTGAAACCTCAGTATCCTCCCTTTTCCGAATGGCATCGGCAGGTTTAAGGGAACATAGTGTTCGTGGTTGCACACGACGCGCAAGAACTCGAACTTGAACTCAAACAGCGTCTGCATTAGGAAAGAAACACAGACCAGAAAACTGCTGTTAACACAACTAAGCGGAGGGCTGAGAGATCGTGGGCTGCAGTTTGTTTCTGTGAAAGATGGTGCGTGTATCAATGCACCTTTGGGTCTCCGGGCACAAAGCAGTTGATGTAGTTGTTGATCTGCTTGAACACAAAGCCTCGGTCCATCAGGTTGAAGCAGCGCTGCAGAACCATTAGGAAAGACAATCTGTTATTATTCAGCAGTCAAGAAGCCAGGGCAACAAAAGTAAAGTGGATCTTTATGATCCTGGCTGGACCTTTATGAAGACAGCTAGGCTATGGTTGGCATTGCGAGCAGCATCCAGGTTGTCTTTGTACTTCTGGGTGATGTGCGGCATCATCATGTTGACCAAGGTCTCCACGGTGTGATGGAAAGGTGCTGAGAAACGCTGATTCCTGGACAGCTGAAGAGAGCCACGCAAACGCATGTACGAAACGTTTCACAGAACATACAGTTAAATCCAAAAATACCCAAATATTCCAATATATTTTATTGGTCTAGTGTCGTATTCTAATCTTAAATGTTGTGTTGTCATTAGCATGTAAGCAGAAATCAATCTTAAATAACAGACATTAAGGGAAACATTAGTCTGTGTGTAATTATTCTCGGTTTCTTAATGAACTGAGTTACTAAAAATAATAAACTCCAATTAACTGAATATAAATGCATATACATTAAAGTATCAATTGTTTCATTGGTGTAATGTAAGCTAAATCTACAGTACAAGAAAGCAAAAGGCAAAGATGATAAATGAAGGATAAATGGAGGTTGTGCAGTTTGGCTCCATCACTTGGAGACAAACTGCACAACCCTGCAGTCTAGCCGGGTGCGGAGAGCAATTATTTCAGCAAGTGATGGGCTGTAAATAACAAACCTATTTGCTTGCTTTTGCTTTGTCTTTGAAAATAAAAAGGTACATATCTGGAACCCCTGTGTTGCTATTAACTTAAAGCTAAAGGTAAGAAAGTGCCTTGAGATGACATGTTTCGTGAATTGGCGCTATATAAAATAAAACTGAATTGAATTGAAAGTATAATCAGCTTTATTTACTTTCCTATAATTACATTTTTTTCTTTTAATTGTAAAACAGCTGGTTTAAAACCAGCCTGGAAGCCATTATATTACTCCCTAAATGAATTAAGATTATTTCTGGAGTTTAAACTTTAAACAAACTCCACAGCACCATGAAAACTGGGATCTGATGAAACCTGCAACACTTTGTCATGCAGAGGAGGTCATGTCGATCCTTCACTAATATGGCCGCCTGCATGTTTTCTGTCTTGAGCTGCTCCTCTCACCGCAGCTGATCTGTTTCATCTAATCATACTTGTTGTACCCCTTCTCAATGTAAACTATGCAAGTATAATACGTTTACACGTAGCGCTGCAACAGTATAAACACGTGGCATGCTGCTAAGGAAACTTCAGCAGAGACCTCTGGGTTAAACTCACCCTCACTTTGCAGCTTTCAATCAGGTACTGAGCCATGGACTTGACTAAGGCTTCAAAGAAATACCACGAATACTGAAAAACAGACAAACGTCAGTCAGAAAACATCAGAAAATAATACACTTCCTAACTATCCTTGATTTACAAAGTGGATCTGTGTGGGCGGTCTACCTTGAGCAGCTTGTTACTCGTCAGGAAGTCAGTGGAAGGCTTCAGGATGACGGTCATGGCTTTCGCTAACTCCTCGTGAACTGTCCGGGTTGTGGAGGACGTGTATGGCTCCGTCCTGAATACAAACTGGATCGGACCCGCGCACAGATGAATGCTCAGCTCCGCGGCACGCGTACGAAGTAGTTTTATCAAGACACCTCAGAGATTTTACCTTCACGTAAGAGCGAAGGTAGTGCTCCAAGCCTTCCTCGTGGCACTGCGCTACAATGTGAATCATCACTCTAAGAAACAGGCAAAGGCAAAAGGGGAGCATGAATGATGATGTGTTTTTCAAGATGAACTCATAAAAAAATCACAATAACACCTCATTTCTGTTGGGTAAGTTTGACACGCGCTGTAATTACATCAATATCAGTAATCAATTTGTTTTTTTGAATGTGAATAAACCATTTCAGAAGCTCTTGCCTTGTAACATTTACTGCTACGTCCTCCTGTGTGGCACTGGTCAGGACTCTGAACAGCTGATTGAGGATCGTTGGCAGGAACTTGATCATGACGTGGCTCTCCATGGCGTGCAAACTCTGCGTGTAAAAAGGCAAAGGAGGTGAATCATCAGTGTGTGAAAGACGGGTAAAACTGCTAAAAAAAAAAAGTGGCTAAAAGATTAGTGGTAAAGATATTCTGACAAGTGATGTGCCAGATGTATTCCAAGACCAAAGAGGGAACTGTATTATCACCCTAGAGGTTGCAGTGTATAAAAACATCTGCTAAGTGACCATGTTTATTGCAATGTTACAATATTGACTAAGCAATCATTGCTGTGGACTTCCTGTCAACCTATTATTGGTTTACTGGTAGAGTCCACCAGATTTCTGTTTGAAATGTCCTTTTTTTTTTAAAGCATCTGAGATGTCATGCACTCTAACAAGGCCCCTAAAGTCTCTGGAAGAGCAAACAGCTCACAGAATTACAGATCTCACACTGTACTTGACATCAGGTGTGATTATTTGTTCAAGCCAGAACCAGCTGCAGTGTTTGTTGCTGAATTACTCAATCTTGGCCTCATCCGACTTAAGCACATACTAGTATTGCAATAGCAAGAAGTTTTATGCTATGTGTTGAGGTCTATGGTGCCTTTAGGGACACTGGGAAATTGCAGCTTTACCAGTAGATGCCAGACAACAACTCTAAACCTGTTGAAACGGTGCAGTAGAGACTTAGGGCAAGGGATGGACAATATGGACTTAAAATATCATCACATTAATCTGTGGCATTAACAATTAATCTGACAAGAATAAGTATTTAAAAAAGTATTACAATAGTCATCATCATTTTAGAACTAAATCTCAATCAGGGCCCAAAAAGTATTGCTGTAAAAATAAAGCATACCCCCTATCGAATAGCTACTTTTCTGTACCAGTTACAGGATGTGATGATACTGCATGGCTAAACCGTACACTACCATTGCACCAAACTATATTTTTAAATGTGCTGATGTGTGCTGGCTCTTCTGCAACCAGCATTGCAAAAAATAAGCAACAATCCCAAACATGCTGTGGCAATTTGGGACTTGCAGAAATTGTTATTTTCAGTTCACTGTGGTCACATTAAGTCAGACTCATGATAACTTTTCTCCATAATAACAAAAAATGGTAGTTGCCCGTTTCTATTGTGGCCAGGGTTGTATTATTCCTAAACAGGAAATGGCTCTATATTATTGAGGACCCATATGTACACTTTTATTTGAATAGCATCTTCCTTCAACTTCAGTGACAAAATGTTAACTTTGGACAGCCTGTACCTTCAGGTATTTGACCAGTTCTCCAGATCCTTGTGCTGCTGACGCGATGTCCTGGCAGTGATGGAAGAAATTGTGCAAATGCTGATCCTGAAATGCACAAAAAGACCAAAAAAAACAAACAAACAGTGACTTACACCAAAGAAATTGTGCTTCTGTAATGAAACACAATTGCAAAATGATATAACGTCAACACATTATTAGTTGTACTTTCTTAAGGTTGTTCTATGACAAACCTGAGTGTACACAGTGGACACTAGGTGTGTGGACACTTTAAATAAGGGCTTTCCTCCATCAACCCATTTGACCTCAGGACTCAAATGCTGTAAAGGTGAAAAAAGACAATTCGTGTTTTATCAATATAAGATGTGGACATGATGACATGAAGTTGATGTAAATAAGAAAGAACCTTAAGGAACATGAAAGATAGCAAACACAGGCTTCTGTGTCTGGGTTAGCTTGGCAACACAGACACAGGTAGCATTGTTGCTCTACCTTGCTGGCCCCCTCCTGACAGCTGAGGTACCCAGCAGGAAGGTTAGCCGCCACAGGGATGTGATTTTCATTCATGATCACCCGGCCATCCTTCAACAAGGGGAGCCAGGCGTAACCCACTGAGAGCAGATTTAGAGAAGAACAACATGAGATCTACAGAGGCTGCCAGTAACAGCAGTAACACAGAGAGGATTATAGACTTAATCCCATTTCACCCCTTCCTCCCCAGATCTGTCGGCCTGGGGTTTACGAGTACAGCCAAGGGCCATACTATGTCTTTTTCTTTCTTCAAATATTATTTTACCAACAGAACGAACAATGCATGGTATAACTTCAATATGTGCAAAACACAGTGGCTTTGAAAAGCATTCATACTATTTGTACTTCTACCTGTTTGGCCAAACTTAAGGGTCTTTTGTTGGGATTTTATGTGAATTAGTGCTATATAATTAAACTGAATTGAACCTGAAAGATTGCTGTAAACTTGCGGACTCCACCTCTATGTGGAGTTCATAGCATAGTTGACGGTTATGTCTCTTAACTGAGGAGAAATGCAGTTCTACAAAGCTGATAACAGGGGTCTCTAAGACAAACACACACAGGACTTTTAAGAGTTTTATTCCAAAAACGTCCATAAAATCATGTGCAATTGTTATTAAACTTAAAATACTGTAACGTGAAAAAAAGTGAAAACCTCAAGACAACATACTGTCGTAAGTTTTTGTAGCATGCTTTGTAAAATTAGGATTCTTCCGTAACAAGCATAAAATAATGTATCCCGACATCTGCAGCAGGCTTGATAAACAATTTTCATGGCCTATGTGAGCATAATGATGCTGTCATTTCAAAGAGGGAAATGGCAACAACAGATATAAGTATATATAAGATATAAGTATTGGCCTTAAGAAGAAGCGCTTTAAAGGTTTTGGCACAGGGCGTAACATTATCAAACGACATTTGTGCTTTACCTTGCGCTTCAACCACATCTTTCTTCTTGGTGCTGGCCTTGCTGTTGCTGTCGCAGCTCACGTGGTAGAAAGTAAACAGCAGGTGATGTTTCTCATGGAGCTGCGTCGGCAACTCGATCTTAAACTAATGCATAAGAGCATAAGCAGAATTGTAAATTTTACAATTAAATGGGTTCAACGATGAATTGTGTTTTCTTGAGCTTTATTACTTCATCGTAGAACTCAGGGTTGTGCTGGTGATGTAATACTGAGGTAAAGGCATTTTTGGTAAACAAGGATCCTCCAGGTCGCCCGTAGATGCACTGAGAGGGGGGAAAAAAACTGCGCTTTAGTTGTCTTTGAATTGCAAAAACAGTTCTCTGGAGATTCACTCAACCTCTCTAGTGCTTATTTACCTTAAGTGAAACAGCTTCTTCATCATCTGAGTCCCTGAACTCAATGCAGACAGCTATGTTTCTAGCCTGAGGACAGGCACAGTGAGCAAAGTTGACCCAGTTAGCATCACAGAGAGAAAAGCACTGCAACTCTGATTCCAAAGGGAAACATTTGACTGACAAAAACTTTGAGGAATACCAACTATAACCTTTTACGCTTCAGCTCAGCTTCCCAGGAACTACGTAAAGAAACCCACCAAGCGGCAGTGAGATGGTGCTACCTTTGCAAATGACTTCTGGCCGTCATATTTCAAGTGCTTCGGGTAGACGTAGAGGTGATTGTTGTAGATGGTGAAAGGCTGAGAACATTTGGCGATGCACGGCACAAACTCCTCCACTTCGAAAAAGACGCCGCTCCTCTCGCTGACGTCAAACTGCTTCACAGGAATGTAGGATGAGGTAACGCAGTCTAGGTTCAGAAGCAGGAGAGAGAGAAGACCAGATAAATAGCCTGCTGACAATGGGACCCGGCTTAGTTCTGAGGAGAAGCAGCTCACTCGTTAAGTCGGGGGCAACACTGTCGATGGTAACGTCGAGGTTTCCAAGGATTACGGGCAGCTTGGCCATTTTCTCTGGTCTGGGAAAAGGAAAATAAGCTGCAGTTGGGGATTTGTTAGACTAAATATGAAGCAGAAAGCAGACAGGTCATCTAGAAAGGGTGTATGAGTATGTTAACAGAGGTGAGATTTTCCTAAGACAGAGCAATATTTTTCAAAGCACAGACATTTTTCCATCCAGCACATCTGCAAGATTACTTAGAGCTTCTAATAACAGCACACTCAGAGAAACCTTACTTACTTTCTGAAATCTGCCAGCAGCTTGAGCATGTCCTCATTGGACAGCTTGTTACTGTCCTGTCTGTACAGAGCTGAGAAGCGGGCGCTTTTGTCAAGTGCCCCAGATGCATCTTTAAACAAGGGTCTAAAGAGCGAACAAACAACACAAAGTCAGGAAAAAAGGGTTCTGCTGCAGACTGCACTCCACATTCCCGAACATCTAGATAGATTATTATGTTTCAATGGACAGGAAACAGACCTGCTGAATAACATACTTTTTTTAATGATAGGTTGATGCTTTGAGATTTTAGACATGCTATGATGTCCAAAAAAAAATACCAACAACACCAGAAATCAGTTCTCCTCGTGGTTAGAAAAGCAATCCATTTTCAAATTTATGAAATAAATTTTACGCAAAGAATCCCTGAACACTAACATGGCATTTAGTGTGAACCATTTGGCTAATGACGAAAGTCAGTATTATTAGGGGTGGGCTTTAGGTTACAGATGTAGAAATAAAGACTAATAAACAGTGATAAAGGTTGCTGTATGATCAACGTACCACTGCCAAAATAAGAGTCTTTTATTCTGATTTTAATTTTACTATTTTGCTTTATTAAATGTGATATTTATTTTGTATAATTAAAGTAAAAACCTAATCTGTTTGACCTTCATAAATATTTGAAAAACATTAGATCCATCTGAAGAAAAGTAATTCCTGACCATGATGCTGCGTGGATATGTGTTGTTTTGGTGATGCACCGTTTAATTCCTGCCATAAGCAAGACTTTTAGTCTAGGGAGATTTTATCTAGATCTGGATGGATGCAATACAAGAGAAGGTTTGTCTTTTACAACCATACTACTGAGTGCAGAAAAATGGAAAACGGTGGCGGTATTTTACACATGTAAAGAAAATTATAATCCAGCAGCTTTTTCAGTGCTGCTGTTGTCTTCTTGGCAACTAGCTTTCTGACCAGAATCCATGTTATTGTTGTATCTGTTTTAATCATTTCATATTAATCAGATTTTCTTTTTTTATAACCAAGAAGATTAAATGTTGGGATCGAATCAAACCAAGAGGCACTTCAGCAAAACATCAGTTTAGAGGTGAGCAACACGGTCAGGTTTTAGCGGCTTTTGTAGTTTCAGATTATTTCTCTCTAACAGATGTTGGTTTTGCAGTAGAATCTGTGCAGGATATTTACCCCATTAGGCTTTATTATGGTCATTTTATACTGGTGTGTGTATATTTTTAAGATCTACTGTATGTTATAGAAAAAAAAAATACTATAGAAATCACACGGCTCCAAATATATATATATATAAAAAAAACGTAAGTTTTCTAAAAGATTTCACTAATCTGTTAAAAAGCAGAACTGTGTTAACTGTGACATCATCCAGAGAAGACGGCTCACCCGCTACTACCATCTAATGTAGAACAGATTACTAGATCAATGTGTGCTTCTGTGCTTTTTTGTCTCTCTTGTTGTGTCTCTGTTCTGTCTTCTGTAACCCCAGTCGGTCGAGGCAGATGACCGTTCATACTGAGCCCGGTTCTGCCGGAGGTTTTCCTTCCCGTTAATGGGGAGTTTTTCTTTCCACTGTTGCTTCATGCTTGCTCAGTACGAGGGATTGCAGCAAAGCCATGGACAATGACGACTCTCCCTGTAGCTCTACGCCTCGCCAGGAGTGAATGCTGCTTGTCGGGACTTTGATGCAATCAACTGGTTTCCTTATATAGGACATTTTTGACCAATCTGTATAATATGATTGATTTGACTTTGTAAAGTGCCTCGAGATGACATGTTTCATGAATTGGCGCTATATAAATAAAATTGAATTGAATTGAATTGAATAAGAAAAGCAGGAATTACATTTATTAGATGGAATAAAGTACCTTGCTGCCCAGGCAAAGGGCATCCTGTACTGACCCAATCGACTGCACGCCAGCTTGGCATTTTTCAGGACCTTCTGTGCCATCTAGTGGAAAACAGAAAAAACTTGACTAAGATGTTAAACACATGCGGGCTGGACACTGTCGTACGGAAAGTGCCAAAACAAGTACTTGGAGTGCTGCCGGTCTAAAACAAAGTGAAAATGAAAACAACCCCCGAATAACGAGTTGTTAGTGCTTCCTTGCAGATTCAAAAGTGAACAACGTGGATGTAGAAAGATGTATCTGCTGAATTAGAAGAAGCCTCGTGGGGAGACAAAGGGATGAAACGTTACCTTGGTGGAGTCTGAACTCTTCATGTATGGCTCGGCACAGTGGTTGATCCCCCCCTGAAGCACCTTTTCGATGCGAGCCACCAGGAAGATATCCGGATGGGGGCATGTCACTGAAAACACCCCCTGTAGGCACAATCTGAAAAGTCAGCTATAAATAGGACATGCCAGCTTCAGCAGGTGTGCTTTAACTTCCTCTCTACCTGTTTGGGATACAGCAAAGCGGCTTCTGGCAACCCGTGGATAAACCGCTGCCCCTCAGATCGGACGTCACTGCCTCCGTTCACATGCTGACTGGCGTTACCAGGAACCATGCCCCGGACGGACTGGTGGTTCAAATCAACTTGGAAGTCAGAGGAGATCTTTCTGCTTTTCTGGATGTCAAACAGCGACAGGGTGATATAGAAGGGCTCCACCTGCAAACAGAAACAGCCTGAGGTGGTGATGATGTTTCCTGAGATCTCACTGTTGTTACAGGTGGCATACATGTACGAGTGGAACGCTCAGGTTAGTTGTACAAAGCTACCGCACCCTGTCGGCAGTTTCATGTGACAGACGAACACAAAAGAGCATCGCAGAAGGATGCCCGCAGCATGATGCGGCTACTACCATATTTCTTGGTGTCATTCTGCACCACCTTGGGAGGTGACTCCCATTTTGACGTGGGGGTCTCCAGTTGGTATTCAGAACAGATGTTTCTCTACACTATATCAGGCACTTGGTTATGGCGTTCCATGCATTCCTTCCCCAACTAGTATCTTACACCCTGCTGTGAGATGCTGGATGGTTTCTGGGGCCTCTTTGCATAGCTCGCACCTGGAGTCTCTCCTGGTACGGTAGATCTGGGCCTCTATTGCTCTGGTGGTCAAGGCCTGCTCCTGTACTGCCATGATCAGTGTTTCAGTGCTGTCCGTCAGTCCAGCCCTCTCTAGCCATTGGTAGGATCTGGTCATATCAGTCACTTCAGCTATCTGTTGGTGGTACATCCCATGCATGGGGTTTTCCTCCCACGATGGTTCCTTTAGTTCCTTCTCTTCAAGCTTCCTTTGTCTGAGACATTCACTTAACACGTCTTCCTGATATATTCTTGGAGCTTGGATGTTTCATCTTCAATAGTGGTTCTGATGCACACTAGGCCTCTGCCTCCTTCTTTGCGCTTAGTGTATATCCTGTGGATACTGGATTTGGGGTGGAATCCACCATGCATGGTGAGTAGCTGCCGTATGTTAACATCAGTGGTCTGGATTTACTTCTTTGGCCAACTTATTATCCCAGCAGGGAATCTGATTACTGACAAGGCATAGCTGTTGATTGCCCGGACCTCGTTCTTGAGCTGACTTCTCAGAACTTGCCTTAGTCGTTGCATGTATTTGGTTGTTGCTGCCTTCCTTGTGGCCTCTTCATGGTTGGCATTTGCTTGTGGTATTTCAAGGTACTTATAGCTCTCTTCCACATCTGCTATTCTCCCTTCTTGATTATTTGGTTGAGGGGGTTCAGCAGAGGGACAGTGCATCTCCTTGGGATATTCCACATTTGACGGAGATTTGAGCATTTGGCTGGAAGCCTCAAAGGTGGTTTTCCACAACTTCCTGGAGTTGGCAATGAAGGCTCTCAGAGTGCTGTTGACCTTGTACAGGTTCAGGCATTCCAGGATCCATGTGTGGTGTTGAATCATAGACTTTCTTGTAATCAATCTATGCAGTGCACAGGTTTGTTTGTCTGCTTTTGCAGTCTAGGGCTACTCTTCTGCCAACCAGCAGCTGGTGTTTGGCTCCTCTGGTGTTTTTACCTATGCCTTCCTGGGCCTCTGTCATGTGTTTATCCATGTGCCCACTTGTCTTAGCCACTATGATGCCTGACAGGAGCTTCCATGTTGTGGAGAGACAGGTTTTTGGTTGATAGTTGGTTGGGGCTGCCTCCTTCTGGGGGTCTTTCATTATCAGGACTGTTCTGCCCTCTGTCAGCCATTCAGGGTGGGTCCCATTCGTCAGCAGTTGGCTCATTTGTGCTGCTATGCGTTCATTGAGAGAAGTCAGCTTCTTCAGCCAGTAGGCATGCATCATATCCGGGCCTGGTGTTGTCCAGTTCTTCATACCTGAGAGTTTTTGATGGATGTCTGCCATTGTGATGTTCACTTGTTCAGGGAGATTATTGTGGGCTGCTCTTAGATCTGCTAACCACTGTGCATCATTGTTATGTGATGGATCTTTCTCCCATATACCTTTCCAGTATTGCTCAGTCTCCTGCCCTGGTGGCAAGAGACTGCGCAATACATACACCAAGCAATACACCAAGGAAAGGAATATATATATATATATACACACACACATACATGTGGAGGGAGAAGATGTCAGAGGTTTAATGGATGGTTTGTCCCAGGATGGACAGCAGCACATCAGACTTCATTTTAAAGATTGCTCACCATTCCTGAGCCGACAGCCTGGTTGCTATATCAACAGCAGTCCTTCATGAGTTTTAGTACCGAGAGCCCGTCTGGCTGCTCTGACAAACCATCTTATCCGGTTTGGTCAGCTAGTGATAGGTTTGTAACTTTGAGACAGTTTTGTAGGTAAAAATGAAGACTTACATTTGTCGTTGGGCCCTCCTCGTTCTCCGCTACGCAGCTTTGCAGGTTAAACGACAGGTCGTTGCAGTTCACCAGAACGCGCTTGACAAACTTCTCCTCAAACTGTTTAACATCTGGCTCTATCCCTGAGAAGTCCAGTTTCTGCAGACGGCACACGGGAAGGTTTGATCCTTTATCTTGAAATTGTAATTCGTCATGTGTCAACTTCATTTTGGGGTCATGCTGGATTACCTGTGTGTCTGGGTCCAATGTGAACAGCTTCAGTCTGGTCTCATTCCTCATTCTTGACTCTATATCTCTGGTGCTCTATAGGGGAATAAGACACTGTCTAAACAAAAGCGAAAAACTGAACAATTTCCACCTCTGCTGGTTTTATATTTAGAACATTTGGTTCACATTTGCACCCAGCTGGAAGTAAGTCTTGAAATTTAACAGATGACAAGAGGCTCAGCGGTGAGACTGAGGCGATGCCAACATCCACTTCAGGAGCAAAGTGTCACCAATCAGCCTCTTTCACCCAGAAGTTTCCATTTCTAAAAAGCATTTGCCTTTTCTATTATATAGAACTTAGTGCAATAACAGCATCAGAATGTATTTTCCTCTAAAGGTCTAAATCTCAAATCCTTTTCAATCTGCATGTCTTTGGTCAGTAAATCATTATATAACCACAGATGCTTCAATGCCAGAGGAGCCGCAAAACTCATCATATGGTCAAGCTTCCTCTTTTTGAGGATCTGTCTAGTGTTTAGTGAACCCCTTTGGTGCTAATTTGGCTATATGTTTTGAAAATCCCGTGGTTTGAAAGAGTTCATGCACTATATCAAGGTCTCCAGGACCTATGGAGGGGAAACAGACCCGTTGCATCACACCTCCTCAACCATACCGAGCGCATCGGGTGTTTTAGATGCATCTTCTTACTTGCTTCATTCCAGAACCATCTGGCATGTTTGTTGCAGAAATGCTCAAACTTAAAAAGCCAATACATACTCCGCAAGACCAGAGAAATTAGTTTTTTTTTCTTCCAAGGCTGCAACAACCAGAACAAAGTTACGTCTGGCCAGAACATTTCAGAATTTACAAGAACTTTAGTGCAGAACCAGGAAGTCCTCTTAGGTTCCTCCTACTGCTGCACACCACCTTTACATTTCTCAGACATCAAACCGGAAAAAAAACTTCTGGACATAATTTGGCCTTCATTATAACTTGTTGTCTGCTTGTTCTTGACAAACAATCTGAGCAGAACTTTGCTCTTGCGATGTGCATCATAACGAGGCAAACGCTGCAGTGGGAGGAACCTATGGACGACTTCCTTATAGCTCGGCACTTAAACTCTGGTGAAGTGTGAAATATCCTTATGAACTCTGTTCTGGTTCTTACCACCTCAAGTTAAAGAGCAAATTTCACTCTTCTTGCTGAATATTTATTGACCTTTAGTCAGTTTGAAATTTGTGATGGTAGGACACAAAAAGGCTTGCAACTGGTTGGCTTTTAAGCATCAACCTTATTCTACACTACCCTGCTTATTGTGGGTCGGGGCAACATAAACATATGTATTTTATGTAATATTTTTACATCAGAGAAACAGTAAGCTACAAATGAAAAATTAGATGTTAATAGAAATGCTGATCAACATTAAAAAGTGAAACAGAAATGTAAAAAGCATTTATTTTATGTCACTGTTTGAGCGACCAGTTTGCTTTAAAATGCTATAACAGAGCACCCTTTCCCCCACTCAAATTAAAGATGTCATTCTTCTACAATTTTCAGATTAAGATCCGGCTACTGAGGTAAAATATAAATTTATTTTAAGCCATTATTTCACATTTTCAAGAGGGGTTCCAGTAAATGTGGAGGGTGCTGTAGGTCTGACTTTAACATCAGATCAGAAATCAGACATCTAATCCTTGAATCCAAATCGAAAACATTTTTGAGGAAAAAAAAAGAAAAGAGTTTGTCCTTCTTTGCTTTTTTAAAATGTACCAGAAGTGCTGCGCTGAATACACAAGTAAGACCTACCTGAAAGCTATCCAGGCTGCCAGAGGAGCTGTCTGACTTTCCAAGATCATCATCTATAAGAAAATACAAATCACAAAAGGTTGTAAAAACAAAAGAAAAAGAAAAGAAAACTCAGATGGCAAAGTAAATCCCCTTTTAATCGTTTCCCGACAACGTGAGGTTTGGTAAACAGTAATTCATCTGTGATCGGCATCAGCTGGGATTAAAAGGGAGACACTAGAGGTCTCAGAGGAATATTTCAAGAAGCTCCCAGATATTTTCAACCTCAACCCCCCCTTCCCCCGACTCTGATGCACACGATAATTAATAAAAGCTGAAGAGTTAAAAAAAGATTAGTGGAGCATTTTACAGGGAGACAGTTGCTTTCTCTCTCTTACAAGGCTAAGCCTCCTAAGAGACAGGTGGTGAGCATTAAAAGCGTGGGTGGTCTGGTATTACATCTCCAACAACGTTATACATTACAAATGCCAGCAGGAAACGGAGAAGATCAGTGCCAGGACCTGTGGAAGCTACCTCATTACAAATCATTATCGTTCAGCATCCCTGAATGAAATCTAATAATGGTAACAGTTGGCCAACATTGTTAGCTTTGTTATATAAAATTAATGAGTAACAAACCAGGAAACAAAGGTTGATCAACAATTACCTAAAGAACTCAGAGCCACGACTTGTGATTGGTTACGCAACACTTTATCCATCAGTTTAAGAGAATTAAGAACACATAGGAGAACAAATACAAACCGGGACAAACATCCACCAAGGGATTTACTTTGAGATTTGGATATATATTTAAAAAATTAGAACTATGAAGATAATTTTTGCTCTGAAAGAAGCAGTACAAGCTGCACAGTGCTCGGTGTAGACTTTAAAGGGGACATTCCATGTAAAACCCACTTTTGTAGTCCTCAAATACATTTTGTTGTGTACTTGGAGTCTCTAGGAGTTCAGAAAAGTTTTATTTGTTCTCTTTAGGTGCTGCGTAGATATTTTTATATTCTGTATATTTCAAGCCCTTCAGTTTTCTCTATTATCTACTATGTCTTTGAACAATTACACCACAGTATTCGCAGCGGAGTTGCTAAACAAAGTCATGGACTTGCGGCTAACCAATTTCGGGAATCCACCATTAGAGTATTTTGTAGACCAAGCTCAACGCTACTAATAGTTAAGTGAAACAATTAATTACACCGTCCCCCAGCAAACTACAAAAATGGACACATAGGGTGGAGTGGAACATGAGGGACTAACCTCAGAACTGGGATAAAGAGGAGCTTGAGGGGCTAAAGTAACGAGGAATTCAGACCAAAGCATTGCAGTTCCACTTTTTATAGACTACAGCTGTATGATTTAAATCTTAAAAAGGAAGAACTGAAAAGGCTCATATGTCCCCTTTAAAAGACTGATGCCACTTGTCGAGGTGAACATTTTTTACCTGCTTACTAACAATGGACGGCTTAAAATTTCTTCATCTTACATTTGTGACGGCATAAACTTAAAAAACAAGATGTTAATTTATTTTTATTTATATTATATCAACTGACTGACTTAGGATTACTCACAAAGTGTCACCCACCTATTGAAATAGCTGTAAAAAGTAAAACGATGATATTATTCACACACTCATGACCACTGTGTTAAAAAGACCAGTTTCCATTCTTTAAACAATTCATGTTTTCATATTAAATATTTGCTCTCGTCAAGAATTCGGACACAAAATAAGACCCCTTGTTCTATCAAAAGCACACACACACACCATCGTGAATGTCTCCATTCCTCTTCTCCTGCATGGCAATCTCGAAGCTGCTGTGCAGGATCTTGTTGAGCATGTTGATCCAGTCCTCCATCTCCGCTTCGCTTTCCGCAGCCAGCAAGTAAGTGCTCTTATCCTGCATCTTCAGCTCGAAAGCAAACCTCCGAACTTTGTTGTTCTGCAAAGATAGCCAAATGAAAACATGAAAAAGGGTTCTCCCGCGTGATATTATTCCGCACAGATAACAGATGTAAAATCGCAGGGTAGCTGGAGTGTTTTATCACAAGCTCCAATCCAAACATTAAACCATAACCCAGTCAGCAAATGTCAGAAGATGTTTAATTTTATTATTTAAACTGCGGGTTGCTTCATTTCAATACCTCCCTCATCCTCGCTGCTTTCTCGTTGCCGTTTAGGCTCACAGATCCATAAATCTACTGTTCACACAGGTTACTGGACCAACAGTTTGTCTACATAAAAGAAGTATGTCCCTGCAAATGAAACAAACTCAGGCTGAACAACAGAGACCTTCTATGGCTGCAGAAAAAACAAAAAAAAAAAACAAAACTGTGTACCTGCAGCCAAAATGTGACCTCAATCAGCAAGGAAGAGTGATGTCACCGCCTCATTTTGGGCTTTCACGGTTCTCGGTGTCAGCCCATTCAGAACCGATCGGGGCCAAAGCAGCTGCAGTTTGTTTGCGACACGGCGGCTCTGCGGAGGTCTGATGTTTATTGTGGACTTAAATAAACCAGATAGGAGTATTTAAAGTATTAGAGAAAGCTGTCTGCATAGAGTTAGCAGATTGTTGTTTGTTATTCTGTGGCGTTTCTTTTTGCTTGCCTGGACAGTAAAACAACAGAGTGGGAGTGATTGGGAGGAGCAGTCAATAGTAGGTTAAGTACATAATGAGGGGGTGTATTGGACATAAATAGGATAATAATAGACCTAATCATACCCCCCCCCCCCCCCACCACCAATAGGTTAAAAGACTCATCTCACTTCCTTAGACAACACAGCCACATAAATCATTCAGTCAGTTTCCCTAATTAAAGAAAGAAAAAGTAGAAAAGAGAAGATAAAATGCTCTGACAGATTGCATTGTGGAACTATTTATATTCCTGAGCTCATAGTTGGTCTGCAGGGATCGTCGACCACATCTTAGGACAAATCCAATGTGCTTTTGTGCAAAATGCTTGCACCCTCCCCAAAAGCTGCTCGAACCTCAGCATGAAGTCATCTCACATGCCATTCCAGCTGCAACATAAACATCTGCAGGTCTACTCATGGAGCAAGTTATTGGGAAATGGCTGTGGGCCGCTGCTTAATGACGTATGATTTCATAGTTTACTTGGAAAAAAAACATAAGAAAGTGTGAACTGAGTCCAACAGACTCAGTTTTGTTAATTACTGAGAGTTAGGATGGCGGATTTGTTGGAATAGGGAAATGGATGACAAAATGAACAATATAATGGTAAACGTATGGTTTTCGATATGAGATCTTTGATGTTTTTTTTTTTTTTTTTTTTAAATGTGCCTCATCAAGTAAGCATGTTGCTGAATATGCTTTAAATATCATACGATGTGCTATGTGTTTTTTTTAACGCATACATGAAACACTTTAATGATAGGCACATGTCTGGAAAAGCCCAATGAATCAAATTGAGAGATTAAAAAATTTTTTGGTTTTATTAAAACAATTCAATAATATGTTAACATTTTTAAAATGCTTAATTTTCAATAAAAAAAAATTTATTTTTATTTCAAAAGTTTATTTATTTCAAATAAACTTATATCAGGTTATAGTGTAAAAATAAGTGATAGATGACTGGAGATGATTCAAAATCAAAAAGGTCAAACTCCAACACCCTGGCACTCTTGCGTATCAGGAGCCATTTTCACCAAATAGTTCAGTCAAAGGGCTCCAGTAACACACCAAACAATTCCATTATGCTAACATGGTCCTGTATTTTATTGTGTATGCTTTTAAATCATGCGTGGTCACATCTCTGTCGTCCCAGCGTCATACCACACATTCAGCTTAAACTTTCTACCGTTTCCTCTATAACTTCCTTCGCAGCTCTGAGCTGTGACAGGGGAAGTCAGAACTAACCTCTAGAAGGCTTAATAAAATGTCTAAGGTCCAGAGTTTATAAAAAAAATTATTAAAGGGGATAAGGATTACATCCTAATGACGACAACTCAACTTTAAAGTTGCTGTTACAATGTTTTTTTATCACTTATGTTGCTTAAAACATCTTTTCACTCGGTATAAATGTGAAGAAATGAACGGTGTAACATTTATAGTCAACTACTGCATCAGGATGGAGTAAGTTAGTTGTCATGTAATATCACCATTTTGTCTTTTTTTTTCACTTGACCGTCTTGGGCTGAAAGTTCAGTAGTTTGTAAAATGTGTAATGTCTCTGAGTTGTAATGCTCGATCAACCAATTTATTTAACATGCCACAAAAATCTGTGGCACTGTCACTTAGCTGGAGATTAAATTACATGCTAATATTTATATACGTAGAAAAGCAATGCTGGAATCATACCCAATTAAAGCCGCATATCATCACTCACCATGTATATATGCTAGTGTAAATATGCTATTGTGTGATTATGTGATATTGTGAGGACTAAAATAATCTTAATTAGCAGGGTTGAAACTAACTGAGTCAATAAACGTCAAAAATATAAGAATGAGCTTAAAACTGAATCTTTGAAAGAGTTGGTCATCAGTACCCCCCGCCCCTCCTATGACCTGTGACCCTGCATGAACAGTGGATAGATGGAGCTGGTCATCATTTTTTTTGACTGATTTCTGACAAGGGAGAAAATAACCGCCACTCAGGAATTGAAAAGTGTGATGCAAGAGCAAATACTAAAGGTGTGAGGCACCTCTTTCTTTCAATTTCCCTGATTAAAAATATGGGACCGGTAGTAACTTATATAAAGTGTGTTTATACGCAAACAGTGCTGTTACAGGGAAATACGGGCAGGATGAGTCGTCGTCAAAGAAACCCTAGTCCAAGAATAAAAATCTTCATGGTGGAGAGATAGTCACATATGATCATAGTAAAAGAGAAAACTAATAAAGATGGTAAAAATAAGAAGAAAATATGACTCATACAGGCAGAATTAAAAACAGCCCTACATGAATCAGATGGATGTTAGAAGCTCTAGCTATCCCTCCAAGAAACATTGTTAAATAAAAACAGAATTGGGTGGAATCAAGGAAATGTTTAGTGTTTTACACTTTTATGTACGACAGATGATCAGCAAGCTGTCAAATATGATATGACCTGATGAAAAAAATTCAACAGAAAGCCCCACTGATATTATAGAAGGTGCCTCTTTAAGACACCCTCCACAGTGGATAAAGACCGCCCTTTGGTCTTCAAAGCAAGACCATTCCAACCTCACTGAATAGCAGGAGGTTTTGAAAACTCAGTATCAATAAGAAGGTAAACAAGACTCTAATTAGTACTGAGCAGCTGGGTTTGTCCCTGTTTAGTTCTTAGCGATCCTATCCTGATGATACCTCTATGGGTATTATCACACATAGGCTACCATGTTTCCTCATATATGTGCATCATTTCTTTATAAATGTGGGAAGTTTCTGCACCACTTGTATTTCCCTCCGCTTGGGTAAATGAAGGTTTTTTTTTTCTACAGAATGCCAAGCATGCCATCCCGGACAAAAGCTTAACCCTGCTGCAACACCCCGTCTTGCCAAATTAAGTCGGAAGGACCTGTGTTATTTGTTGTGATCACTCCGAAAAGGATCAAACTGAGGCTCAGTTGCTTTAAATGAACTGCATTGCACCTATTTAAAAAGTATTCAATGATTTGCTGCTTGTGCTTTTTTCTCCTGCTACCCCTCCATCTTCACATATAAATGTGATGCAAGTAGAATTTGCTCTGAAACTGCAGCCCAGGTTATTTAAACTTCCTTTGCTCTACCAGGAACTTTCCACTACGCATAATTTGGAGGTATGCAGACTTATTCACACTGAACACAGTGCATACCGATCCCCATGTGCAAGGGGTCATATCAGCTGCTTGGTGAGATCCTTTGTCCTGCTGCCCGAGGCTTGTCAGGACACCATGCCCCAAAGGCAGCACCCTACTGAAGCTTATGATAAATTAGGCTAATTAGAGCATCAACAGCCCAGCGTGGGGGTGATTACATTATATTCTTGACATAAGGTAATCATGATCGATACGGCTTCAGATTATCTGAGGACAATGCCGTGCAGACCCACACGCATGAGCCACCGCTGCTGCAGCTCTCTACCACACAACACCCAAGATTCAGACATGCTGCCAACACAATATTGAACGCAGATGATTCACAGCTGCAGCTTTGTGCGTGCTCAGAACGGACCGGGAGTTCTCACACTCGCCGACACGTAACGAGGAATACGTTATACTGTGCTTGGTACGCTCCGGACGATCTCCCCAAAGATCATTCACGTTCTGGATGACTTTTATGTCATGGTCTTTTCTTAGAGCATTGAGGACGGGGCCTTAATAGAAAAGAGTCAAACGGGTTTTAAAGCTGTTAGCTCTTTGTTATTTTTTTAGGTTTTTATTTCTTTCTATTGATTAGTTCTATCCAATTTTTAGACCTACATTGTTTGATAATTTAAAAATGACAAATAATGAAATAAATCACATTTTGTGGACATAAGACTTAAGGAAGAGTACAGTTTTCATAAGTCGCGGAGATAAAAGTTTTAACCCCCCCCATATGACCGTATCCCAAACATCCAGCCGACCTCCTGGCAGGTAAAATCAGATTCTTTCCATCGGCAGTGATGATAGACATACGATAGTGCACACATGGAGTGTTTTTCTTCCAACAATCAGATGGGAGCACGCAGCATTGATTGGGAGGTCAGAGGAAAGTGCTCGGAAGTGAGACCTCAGCATTCACCTTGCTTCACTGGCTGAGCGTCAGCAAAAAAAAAAAAAAAAAAAAAAAAAACTACTTCAGAGCTCATGTTTCATGGAAATGCTGAGAATACTCTTCAGCAGCTGTCCACAACTCCTTTGGACAGTTTTGTCTGTTGCGGCTCATGCTTTTTCGGCCGACCGATAGATCTGCTGTGGGTCGCATTGAGGAAACTTCCAGAATAGTTGCGTGTATTGTAAGGCTTTTAAGTCCCCATAAGGGAGCAGGCTACGTCACTAGCAAACACGGCGCCAACATGGATATCCTGTTTGGCAAAACATGCAAACGGTCATTCGGGTTCAGCGGGACTTAACAATCAGGGTGTCTGCGCCAGAGATGACCGAAAAAGAATTCAGAGCATACCTGAACCACGCCCATGCAGGAATCCAGGAAAATGGTTCCTTTGGGCTCCTTGGAGATCTTCTCATCCTTGTAGAAGTTTAAGTTATACGAGCCATCCCCGAGCTGGGCAAGGTGGAAATACCTCCTCTTGAACGACTGAAATGACGGAAAGAAGCAACATTGAAGCATCGATTACTGGAACAAAAGATTGAAGATGGAAGATTTCATCTACTCTATCATATCACGATATGTATTAGCATTTAAGACTGATTTTAGCTAAGTATTTCATACACATAAAATGCATCTCAAAGTTAAATCTGTAGCTCATTCAGTACTCATTGCTACTCATTTGCGTGTGAAAATCTTTGAAAAATAATGTTGGTTTATTTGACCTATTGGGTACTGAGGTTTAAACTGCATTTGTGTATTTTTATTCAGGTTTGCTGAGTCCAGCTTCTTACATCAAGAGACTGAATTTCTTTTCCCAGTTCTTTTCAAAATAGCCCAAAGTCGGTCAGACTGAGTGTCTATGCACTTCGGCTTTCAGGTTTTGAAACATATTCAAAGGTGGGTTTTAAGAGTGGACTTCAGCTGGGACTCCCAAAATGGAGTATGCGGTAATTAAACCTTCCCATTGTAGGTCTGGCTGTATTTCAGGGTTGTTGTCCTAACAAAAAGGAGTAACCTCCACTCCACTCTCAAATCTTTCACAGCTTGAAATGTATTTTACTCCAGTATTACCCATTCTTTGGCTTTGTACATTTTCCAAATATCAATGACCAGCTTAAATGTCCCTACTGAAGAAAATCATCCCCAAACCATGATGCCGCCACCACCATGTTTCACAGTGGAGGCGTTGTTTTCAGGATGATGCATAGCGTTAGCTTTCTCCCACACATAAATGAAATTGTGTAAACTGAAAATAAAACGCATTGAAATTTGTGGTTTCAATATGGCAAAATGCGGAAAAAGTTCAATAAGTATAAGTACATCCGCAAGGCACTGTACGAGACAAACATACATGCACACGCTCACATCTAATCTAACCTTAATTTATTCACCTGACCTGAATGCTTTTAGATAGCAGGAGGGAAGCAGAGTATCTGGAGAATACTAATGCACGCTGCACGCAGGGTTGGAGCATGCAAACTCCACACAGAAAGGCCCTGGCCAGGATTCAGATGCAAGAACTTATTGCTCCAAGGCAACAGAGCTAACAACTGTGCTGCCAGTTTCAATTCACTTAATCCATTAATTCCTAAAAATAGACCCGCTGTCAGGCATCATCCCTTAAGTAAATAAACCCTGGATAAAACTAGATAAAATAAATCATCACAGCGATGAACGGGAACAAAAAAAAAAGAGAAATCTTTCCATCATGATTAAGGGCCGATTTTCGTTTTATAAAAAAAAACGCAGTGAGGTTCTCACATCTGGATAGGGGATATGTGTTTGCCAACACAGTTTCTCTCACTATAAAGTTTCTGAAGAGCCCAAAAAAAGGCTGATTTTGAAAGGGTTGATTATCGTTATCTCACCCTCATGGTCACACTGATGGCACTGTTCATGTTCCCTTTATACAGCCAGCCATGTTTGGAAATACCCCCTTTCTGGGATCCTAGGGAGGCCGTGTCCTACAAGAGAAAGACATTTAGGTTAAAAAAAAGTTCAGAAATGCAGCTTAAAATGGCAATACAATTACAAAAGACATCCATTTATTAAAAAAAAAAAACGAAGAAAGATTTGACTTCGAGAACTTCGTTTGGACTTTTTTTTTGCATTCATGCGTCACAATAAATACGTCATGTCACTAATTAGTGACCCGGGCCAAGGTTCTGGCGTGTCCGAAGGCTTTCATCCTGGTGCTTTGAGAAGACACAGAGCCCGGCGCTATGCAGAGCCGCCTCAGTCCAAACAAGCAGACACGACGACATAAAACAAACGCGGACTTTTTAACCAAATAAATTTCTCAATCTTCAGAGAAAAAGACATACAAACGCCGGTCATCTCACACCACACTCCTATCGGGCGAGGGACGAAATCAGCCTTTCGCTTAGAACCAGAACACAAAGATACCGTGACCTGCTTCGCTTCCACGGTCTGCAAAAATAAACTAATTAGGGGAGCAATGATAGAAGATCTGTCCTGGCTTATTTCAGCCCTGCTTCATCTGCAATCAGAGCTTCCCTGCTTTAAAAGGGCTCCAGTAAGGAACCACATTTCTAACGGTGTCTCACAAGGCAAGGAGTAAATGACCTTTCAAGATGTCATTTAGTCCGATCCAAAGTCAGTTATTCTTCTTTTCTCTAACTAATAAAACAAAAGGGGATTTTAAAAGCGCTGGCTGCCTTCTCACGGTTTCAGTGTGGGGGGACTGAAGAGCGTTGAAAAGCAGCTGGAGAGGTTCAGAGCCCGTTTATTCTCATCTGTGTCTAGACAGACCTTCACAAGTCCAGGCCAGAGAGGCCGGAAAGTGACAGCCTTTAAAACCACTAAGTCAGAAACAGAAGACAGTCAAGACCAAAAGTCGAACCCAGGACCCAGGAGAGAGAAGGAAGACAAATCCTGCAGATGTATACAATAATCTATAATTATACAGTGGATAAAAAAAAAAAGTCTACACAAACTCCACCCGTTAAAAACACCGGGATATTGTGATGTGAAACAAAAAGAGAGATCGGTAAAAATCATTTGAGAACTTTTTCTACTTTTAATGCAACATACAATTTAGGATAGAGGAGATAAATAAAATCAATCCTTGATCATCTCACAGCAGGGAAATACAAGTGTATCATTATTAAATAGATTAACAAATTAAGTTTGACTCTTCTAGTAGGTTTTTCTTAGGTTTATTTAGTCACTTTGCATTGAAAAGCCATAGTGTACTGTATTTCAACCAAATGAGCCCTTTATGTACTTCTATTGCATTAAAATTACATTTACTGCCACATTGTTGCTTATAGGAGGAGCAGTTTGACATTTTGAGCAGGGATCATTGTAATACAGCTCCCGAAGCAGTGTATGACCTTGTAGTATTTAAGATAACAATATTTCGACAACAGTTTAGGGTTATCTGTGCTGTTTTGAACACTTCTAGCGAAATCGGACCGTATGTCAGATGACTTATTAGCGTCCTTGTTGCCGACTCATACAAGCTCTTCCAAAGATAACAATTATACTTATTCAATCATTGCAGGAACACACACCCACTCCGTCACACATGACAGAGCGGAGGATGAAGAGAGCCAAATGTTGGAGCTCTGAATTCTCGCTGCGCACCAGCAAGGAAAATGTTATTACACTTAACTTTGACCGTCAAGTTGAGCTATGAGGCAAAAGATGGTGTTTTACTTAAAAACAGAAGCAGCAATAGAACCATATTTTAGGGAAATGTAGTCTTTACAGGATGAGTTCAATGGGATATTTGGTATCAAAATGAGATTTTGCTTATTCTAGTTGTGTTTTATGCATTTGTGTCTTTTACATATGGTCACCATGGTTTAGTGAAGGAGGGTTTTAAAGAACAAATATCATCTTTTAAGCCTGAAAACCTAAAAATATGAAACAAATCATAATCAGCGTATCATATATTTTTCAGACTTTTTACCCACAGCTCTCTATAATGTAAGCACCTTTGCCAGTTATTGGATATTAGTGAAAGTAAAAGCGTGATAGACCACTGTTTAAAATAAATACACAGAACTTTAAAATGGATTATGCAAAATAGATATGAAGCCAGCAGGATTGAGAGACATCTCCTGCTTTCCCATATTGTGTGAGAATTAAGTTTGTCATTTAAGAAAAAGCTTTATTTCACTTTAAATTTGACTGATTCCCTTTCCAATAAAATTCTGTTATAAACATATGTGTCTATATATATATCTAAGCCTGCCAGAAAACTGACAAGCTCAGTAGGCTAAATCCTCTTGAGGCGCCTTAATATTGGGGTTGACCACCAACATTTGTTTAAATAATGAACATCTGAAATCATAATGAACATAATGAACCATGAGGCACAAATCCTCTGGCCCCAAGCTTGGATCGTCCAATCAAAATACGGGAATTGCACATGTTTACGTTCTGCCGGACAGTGGTTGTTCTTGTTGGCTCACTGAATCTTTTCTGTTCAATACATGAACAATATGAGTGAGCCTTTATTTGTAATTTGGTGTATAAAAAATAAATTACATTTAGCTTTTATAAAATGCCATTTCTAGTGTGTTGGTTTATGCTAACTTATCTGTTTAATTTAAAAATGATCAAAGTCAGGTTGTATGCATCACAAAAAATTAGTTGCTGCTAAATGTGTTGAGTTTTTGTGCCCCACATAACTTTTCATGCCAGAGGACGCCACTGCCTAGGACTACAAACCTAAGCAAACTGAAAAGGAAAAGTTGTACAATATAATGAAGTGCGTGAACCCACCTCCTCTTTATCAACATCTTCATCCACTTCAAACACATGAACTGCCAGTTTATCCGGCCGGGGCACTTTGCTGTAAAAACAAGTGAAATCTGAGTTGAATGTGACCCGTTAAGCTACACTTTTCACTTTGTAAACTTTTTATACTAGGATTAGGGCTAGGCCTTTAGCTTATTTGAAAAAAAAAAAAAATATTAATATGGTAAACTCTTCTCAAGAGTGTCGGGAAATAAACGTTGTAAATGGAAACTCCAGGAACGGTTCATGGAAACTGGGAAATGAGAAAGTGCCAAATGCAAGCCTCACATTAACTGAAAATGTGCCAGACTTTTTAACAGGCGATCTGCGTCGTGCAGCATTGTTTTAATTTCCCCAGACTGAAGGAAGCAACAAAAACATTTGGCAATAGTTGCAGTGAGTAGGACATTGTCAGTTAACACGGTAACAGTAAAAAAAAAAGATATTCTTCAGGGAAGAGACTGCAGCTGATGACACAATCTCTTGACAATGAGGGTGGTTTCCATAAGGCTGCATTATAAAAATGATGCCGTGCTCCGTATAAAAAGGAAGTACTTGTTTGCACGGAAATTAAACATACGTGTGTCGTGTGTTTCCTTGTAATTAAGGCGCAACACATTTTGCCCTTTGCAGGAAACAAAAATCGCTGACAGCTTTTGGCATCTATGTGTTATACACAATACCTGTTATTACTCCGCTCTCATACCAATGTCATAACACAGGACAGAGTTGTCTTTACTTACTGCAGGGCTGAACATTTAAACTGCTCACTTACTTTGGAAGCTGTCGAAAATCACCCGAGTAGTCCTCGTACTTGTAGTTGACGACATGCCAATCAGACTTGTAAGTCTTAATGCACTGCGGAGACAATGGAGAACAATTATTGGAAGACAGTTCCCTGGCCCGAAGACAGCTGGACCCCATAAATGACACAAAAGGCGGCTTTGCAGGAAGAAACAGGTCAGCAGACGTTTTCCCTGACTTGTCTGCCTGTGTTCATTGTTGTTCATGAGGCTGTTTGCTCACCAGAACAACTGCATTTATACCGAAAAAAGCTATTCATAGCGAGACCCTATTTAACAAATTAGGAGAGCTCCACAGACAGATTTTTGATTTTACACTGGAATTATTTAGGGGGACCAGAGTAATCTAGAACCAATCTAAATCCAACTTTTTTTCAGTTTTAAAACTTTTTGTTTAATATTCTTCATTTTTCTTCCACCACAACTTCATGACGCTCAATCACACACACAAAAAAAGCCCAATAAAACACAGTGAATAAGCTCATGGCTGTTGGATGACAGGAGGTGAAAAATGTTGAAGGGGTGTGAATAGTAAGTAAGTAAGAGTTGCATATTGCAGTGAATCGCAACAGTCATTGCAATATCACTACTTGGATGAAATAATTGGTTGATTCAAGGGACATCCATTGATAATAATAATAATGGAAATAATATATTTGGCTATTTGAATGGAGTTTAACCTAACGTTAAGCCTATAAAAGCAATAAAAACAAAAAGACCTATTGCTAACTAAAAGACTGTTTCAAAATAAACATTTGAATTGCTTTTAAAGGACATCTAGAGGCTGTATTCAATCAACAAAAATAGGGAAAAAGCATCATAAGGCCTACTATGATGCTTAGTAGTAGTACATAAGTAGGTACTACTACTTCAGATGAGCAATCACCTCACGTCTTGAAATTGATTTTCAGACCACAGGTAACATGTGGTCCACTGGCCTCAGAAAGAAAGACAAACACAGGCCGATTTGTGTGTCCAAGCCAAAAGCCTTACGATCCAGATTTGAGGATCTCCCATTTAACTCTGGACACAGGGAGTCTAAATTTAAAAACACTGAGGAGATACAAGATCTCCTCAATATCGTTACCTACTTGGAATTACATGTAAATTGAATTTCTTGATCAAAAGTAATACTGGCTGGACAGAAGAAGCTAAAAAAAAACAAAACAATATGGATTTTTCTTAGAGGACAGGCGTCGTCTGGTGTAGCGCTTATCCAAGTTAAAACCGCACGGAAATGAGATGGAGACTACCACCACCTACTTGGCAAGCCCAGCAGTTTTTACCATGGAGACTGAACATAGACCGGTGAACAAACATTACTGCTGAAGGAGGAGGAGCCACACCGACATTAAAAGGCAACTCTGTCTGCTGCTTAGGCACTGAGAGATGTGACAGGTGCTGCTTTCCTCTCAACAGCTGAGTGACCTTCTGCATCCGAACAAAGACGCTGCATCATTTAGGTCCATCAGACAAGAGGAATTAATTTTTAATATTTCTAAAATGAAATGATAAATAAATTACTTTATTGTTGTAGTTGTTCATAGTTGGAGTAACCAGAGTCTGAGTACCTTTAAATAAGAAATGTCAGATTGCATATCAGGCTTGTTTAACATAATAGTTTCTGTTTATTTCTGTAAATAAAAATCTCTCTCTCTCTTTTTTTTTTTTTTACTTGGTATTGGTTTTGCTAACCCTTACATTATTGACTCAAGATGTTTTTCTTTCTTATCTGACCCAAGATCCTACAGTCTTCAAATCCGATGCTAAAGATACCAAAATTATACTAACAACATGACAATCTCAATGTGAACTTATGCCTTGAAATTCCTCATATGCAGAAAAAAAAAAAAGATCTGAACACAACATTCTTAAGAAAATTAGCGGAAAAGGAGTGTGTGGTGACTCCACCTCGGTCTGACCATGCCTCAGCAGGGAGTGTATCACTTTTCCTCGTTTTCTTGGAAAGTGGACATCTGTTCATTGTTAGAGTCAGTGATAGGAGCAGCTCAACGGTATCTGTTCAGCAGAAATACACAACGTTTACAAGAAGCGCCCCTGCTGGGAGACGAAACGTAACCTGAACAGGAGACGACTTGGAAACGGAGAAGCTCTCAATCTCTGCAGCTGTCTGACTGATGTCACAGCACACTCGCGCTGCGTCTCGGTATCTCTCTAATCACTGACCTGTGACCTGGAAGGTAGACTGTCAGCAGGCAGCTGCTGCATGGCTCCTTAAGGGAGTGCAGGACTGTTTATGGGCTTTGTGGTTAGGTTTTAGTGTTTTGAACGCTCTACTTGAACGTTTACCGCACACATCCCTGCTATCTTTGGCTTCAGAAAAAATCCAGAGCATTTGAAATTGACTGACAATAAGCTGGAGATGGCACGACTGGCCATGATCAGCACAGACAGACAAGAACCTACAGTTTGTGTGACGTGTTTGCTCCGGTTATTGTCAACAGCCTCTAGAGAGACAGAAATAAGGGGATGTTGCAACAACCTCGCAGTTTAAAATTTGGTCACTTAGTGTCAGTGGATGAGGGGCCTTGAACTTTGGTCCCCAGGAGCCCCTGAAGCTGTTCATCTTGCCTTACCTAGCAGAGTATTGTTGCTTTAACCTTTCGTCCCCCTAATGCCCTCAGCTACATCAATACTGAGAGCTACTGAACACACTTACCACAGTAACATCATGCCATACCATATCATCTTTATTTATAAAGTGCTTATAAAACGCCAAAAGCTAAAACACATCCATTAAAAAAACTAAGATAAAAAGATAATGCATAAAACTACTTTAAAGAAACAATAAAACCAATTTAAAATGAAAACTCAGTCTTTCTAGTGGTAAAAGCCAAAAAATAATAGTGGGTTCTAAGGTGAATTTCCAACGTGGGAAGAGAAGGAACATCTCTTATGCGCAGGGTCAGGTTATTCCACAATTGAGGACCAACAATAGAAAAGGCCCTGCCCCCTCAGTCCTAATTAATTTCACAGCTGCTAAAGCAATATCTCATTCAAACTCTAAACTGACACTTTTCTAACCTCCTGCAGCAGCTAGCTGTGCTGCAGTGCCAATGTCCACAAAGGAGGTTGGGTTGCTGGTTTCTACTTTCAATAGCCACTGACTTCAGGGTACGAAAATGATGATCCATCTCTTTTGGTGGTTACATGAAATTTTACACATTATCAAAGCTTTTAGAGAGAACCCTGCAATGATATATGAGTATATGTACATATCTCTTCCCAAGATAATAATTTTGTTTCCAAAACAAAGATTACCACTGACATGAGTAACTTAGGGGAGAATCAGTTTGATTAGTTACAAATCATTTTACCATTTGCCGTGTTTTTTATTTATCCTTCCAAAGCTTCTGATCAAGTGAACCACAGAAAACGATTAAATGAAAGACATGAGGAGTTATATTGGGAGGGTTCCTGTTTGATTGCGACGCTCAGCTGAAAATATACGTTAAAAGGGGAAGAGGTACATTACATAAAATTTCTCTCAACTAGAGTATGTGGTTCATGTGTAACAGAACTGTAAAAAAAGAACTCTAAACTAGTTAAAAATCATCAATATGGACAAACAACTGAGAACAGCCTGCACAATGCTTTGGTGTTTGCAACGGTGTCACAAAGTGGACTTATGTCCATGGTTTTATTTCAGTTATATGTTGATGAACTGAGAACAAGTAATACTGGATAATTAATAAGTGATGCGCCCCTCAATGTATGCAGATGACCTGAGAGTTTCTGGTCTAAACAGTGTTGGCTTAGAGCACCACATTTTTATATGAACTGAAAAAAATTATCATCACATGTGGAACCAGAAAGGATAAATGGTCACACTTTCCTGTGTTTAAAACGTCCTGTTAAGGTGTATAAAAGCTGAAATATCCCATTCATTTCATTAATTATAAAAATACTGATGATGTATACTGAAAATTCAAGCAAACACGACTGCATGCAACTTTAGTTTCAATTTGGTAACAGTAAAAGTGCCGTTGTTTAAAGCATATTGCACATTGCCCTATACTGCCTATATGGTCATCTCAGAGCGGGAAGTTCCAGTCAAATTTTTAGTATGCGCAGGTGTTTTAAAAGCACTGTGAAGTTAATGTTCAACTTTAAGGAGCGTTTGATTGGTGATGCAAACAGTACTATTGTAGCGCTTGAAAATCCAACAGTGAGATCCCCGCTACTCATCTAGTTTGAGGATAAACTGGTTGACATCTGATTTTATTGCCTTTTTATTGTGTCTGGAGTCAGTTTACCTCTTGGACAAACAGACTCTGAGCCTCCCTCTCAGCATTTTCAGGCACAGTTGGGTACAGAGTTCTCCCTTGGCGCCTCAAAGTTGAGATCTGTGAGAAAAGAAAAACAAGAATAAAAGAATCGTTATGAGGGAATTAAAGACTATAAAATATCACCAACACTAAAACTGAAAATGAAAGAAAGCAAAGGGACGTCTTTTTCTCAGAAAGGCCAGTATCCTGATTTAAATTAATGACAGTTGCCCTGGGTGTTCTTGTAAATATTATTGTACATTTAAGATTACATCAACATCTCAATAATCAAATCCAGTCGGAAGCAACAAACACATGGTTAATAAAACTCATTAGCCATGTGTCTAGGGCCCACAGACACTTTATCTAATAAAAGAAAGTATAGTCTGCAGCAAAACATGGGCTTTACAAGATAATTTTAGACTTTGAAGTAAAATACCCTGCAAATTTGAAAAAGGCTGTAGTATTATACACAAAACATCCTATCATTTTCAAAACAGTCCAACAAAACTGATCACTGCTTCCATTTTAAACAGGAAACCTGAAAATGGTGCTCCCTTTGGTCCACTGGGAACTCTAAACATTTGGTTTGTGACCCTGTCCAGACATAAAGACATCAACAAAATTGTTTCTGGTCCGTTCTTGTATCCCTTTAGATCACACGATGATGCGTTCAGGTTCAATGTAAATTAGTTATTTTTGTAAAGCAGGGATCTGGTCTGCAAAAATTGTAGCAGAAAAAGAAGAGGGATAGTCACTTTTTCATAAAGAAATCTGTATGGGAGGGGAAGTACTTGTTCACTGTACTGTAAATAACGCAACTCATCGAGAAGCTCTGCTGATGTTTAAGAAAACAGAATTGGGTTCTGATTTTGTGTCCAATTCAAATATCTCAAAAGTCAGCTACTCTGTTAAGAGCCAAAGCCATTTGTTGCTAATGTTTGGATTTCCAAAGTATTACACAACAAAGCCTAAGGTGAGAGCAAACACTATTACAACACAGACAAGCAATGAATCACCAACGACATGAACAATGTTTTGAATCCAGACACAGAAAAATGCGACACTGCCGTCTTTGTCTCCCAAACACGGCCAAAACCTCAAATTATCTGCGGTAAAAAGTATTGGTTGTGTCATCTAGAAGAAATCCTATAAGCTCTCTCATTAGTGAACCTGGCGATCCCGCTTCCTGTCTTGGAGGAAGGTTTCCTGCAAAGGCGAGTATAATCCTTACAATGCAGGAAGCAGAAATAAACAAGGATTTAGGTAAGAGGGCAACAGGAAGCATTTAAATGGGTTACAAGGGATGTAGGTGTGCTGGACAGGACTCCATCAGCATTTCAGTAGAAACATTGTTGCCTTTGTGTTCATTTTTATTTATCGTTCCAACAAACATTTCAATGAGATGTGTCCCTAGGGGGCAGTGGTTTGCCACTGTGCATCGCCCCGAGAGCTTTCTGGGGCTAGGGGTCTTGCTCAGGGACCCACATTGGCAGTCTGTGGGATTTGAGCAGGCCACCACATCTCACTTTCTATGACTTTAGTTTAATCGACTTTAGTTTAACCAATGTTACTCTGAGCAGAGACATAACACAGGCAAAGGAACGTGTTACGTTTAATACAAATAGGGCAGCTCTACATAGAAATCAACTGGCGGACAGACGCTGGAGAGTTTAAGCTCGGCCCCCGGCTGGCTCCAGCCTGTTTGGCAAAAATCAAAAATCCGTGAGCAACACTTTATATCTAAGTGCTACATGTTGCACTGACAACGATACCCTTGGGTGTTGATTACTGAAGGAGTAAGATTGAAAGTTAGGTGTTGTAGTATCAGACGGAGAGAGCACCGAGAGCCTGAACGCCGAACAGCAAAGCTGCTCTGCTTCATTCTGTCTGGCATAAAACCTCCGGGAATTGAAAAACAGCGAAAGCTTGTTGGAAATGACAAAGTCGAAGGTGAGGCTCTAAATTCTCAAAGGAATACACACAGACAATGCCATTTTATTAATTCTGGGTGTGCTATTCGCAAAGATAAGATGCTAAACCTCTGAGGTTATCTTGTTTTAATGAATCTCATATGGGGCCAGGAGAGTTGTAAAAATGAACAAAGTTGTACATATTTTAATGCTGCTGGGTATCCAGCTACAAAATGTGTTGTACAGCAACAGATACAATCAATAAATGTTAATGTGATGAAGTCAATGCTAATGCTATGCTTTATGGTAGAGGCTAGAGGGATGAGTGAGGTGCAAAAAGACGGCCTCAAGGAATGAGAGCGAAGTGATAGGCGCTGGACCAGCACACAACAGGAGGCCATGACAAACTACTGAGATGATGGAAGTGTTGTTTCAAAAAAAAACAGCCCGTGATGCTCGATGATCCACAGTGGAGGAGATAAAGCACTGACCTAAAACAGGTTTCCTTAAACTAGAACATAACAAATCAGCTCCATGATGCTTGCATCATGAACTCCAGTTTCTCTTGAATGATTTCAGCTGCTAAATCTCCCTGAAACACAAACTGATTACAGCCCCGCCCGGACAAAGGGCTGAGCCAGCAGAAACAGATGTTAAGTTCAATCACTGGTGCCTCGCTATGTTTGTCTTTCCTCAGTCAGAATCACCTGTCAGTCTCTGACAACGCACCCTTTTGTAACACTGGCATGTTATCTTCTCAACAGCAGGCTGAGCAGGCAAACTCAAAGCTTTACTGTTTCTTCACGTTCAGCTGGCCGTGTTTTAAACTAAACACCCGTACCACACTGACAGCATGGGTAATCCAAGTGATTCTGACAGTGACTTTAAATGAACAACGTCCAATAGAGAATAAAATATCTCTCAATACTTTCCTTGTGGAATAATCTGTACGTTGCAGCCTCAGATCTCATGGTCACTAAAATTAGCTTTTTAATTAAAAACAAAAAAAAGCATTTGTTACAAAATTTAAAATTTCACCCCTTCAGCAATAAACTAAATACGCTAAACTATAATGAAATGAACAAAGCACTCTGTGTTTTGAAGAGCTATGATCTGGACAGCCTTGGAGAGTAAAAACAGGAACAAAAGCTTTTGCAAACACAAAAAGAGGCCCAAAATGCATTTGATCCAGAATATTTATGTCCATTATGAATAAAAACAAGGGATATTGTTATAATTATCCATGTTTAATAAATAGCTGTGCCCAAGTTTGCTCCCAAATACAAATTGCATGATTTCTGTGCTGCTTTTAACTATAAAATTAAAGTCAAATCTTATATTAAAAGTAATAAAGCAAAAAAAAAAAAAATGTATCCATCTAAATCAATCACCAATGCCTGTAGGCCAGATTTGTACCATTCTTGACTTAGATAGCGGGCTGCACAAAATCACTGTGAAATTTGCCTCTATGACACCCCTGGTCAAGACAAACAAAAGTCCAATAGAATAACCCAATTCTCTCTACTTTTCTTACATCATTTGGTAAGGTATACTGTAAATAATTATCACTTCTTACTCTTCCTGCTTCTTAACCTGACGTACGTTTCGTTAGATGTTAAAGTCTTCACGAAGAGCAATAGAGACCTTCGACCGAGGAAAAAAAATCTGTAGGTATCCAAGACCCACTCTATAAAACTTTGTCTGCGCAGTAGGGATCCAGAGTGGCTGGTCCAGACCTGGGGACATACTGTACATCGTTGTTGATCTAGCGGAAGGACAACCATTTCCTGAGGTACAAGCAATGGGCCAGATTTCCATTTTGGACTTTCCATGCGCGGCAGCGTGGAAACTGTGAGAGCTTTCCGAGTCAGACGCGGGGCGGCTCGAGATAACTTTTTCTCTCACACAACATAACGGACAGAATGAGCTAATTAAACAGATGGCCCCTGGCCCCCACAACACGCTACAGCACAGATAGATATAAACAAAAGGAAAGCGCCACCCTGTACTCACAACATGGCCCCGCCCAGGCCAGTGAAAACACTGCTAATGCTAACAAGCACAACAGGGGATCCAGTTGTTAAGCAGATATTGGTTTTATAGTTTGGAAACATATTCCTAAAAATAATGCCATAATGTGCATTTACAAAGATGAGGACTCATAAGATAATTAGATTACTATCATAGCAAGTTCCTGATTGATCACAGCGCAGCGTAGCCTCCCTGAACAACACGCACGCATACACTAGATTGTCATCACTTACCTCAGAGCTAAATTCATTAGTCAGTTTAGGGGTGTAACGATATCACTATATATATATATATATAAATGCTACAATATTTCTTATCAACGTGAGGTCTGTCTCATGAAGCGTCATCTTGCCGCTGTCATCATCTGGTTAAGTTTACGCTGTTAGTAGGAGCTCTGGACATGAGGGTAATTGCTTTAAGCTTGAGACCTTGGATCTAAAGTTTTGGAGCTATTGTGCTTGGAATTGGCTAAAACTGCTCATAAGCAACCCAGTTACAAAAGCGCTGATGATGCATGCTGGGTCCTCTGTAGGACAGCTGACAGTGACGGACAATACAGTGGCTTGCAAAAGTATTCAACTTTCCAACATTTTGTCACATTAAAACCACAAACTAAATATTTATAAATATATTTTCATTGGAATCTTACATGAAAAGACCAACACAAAGTGGGATACAGTTGTAAAGCGAAAGGAAAATTATACACGATTTAAAACATTGTTGACAAATAAAAGAAAATAAAGTGCGGTGTGCCAAAGTGTTCAACCCCCTTTTCTCTGACTGCAAGCAGTTGCCTTCAGAAGATACCTGATGGTCGCTAATGACTGAATAGAGTCCACATGTGTGTAATCTGATCTCAGTACAAACGCAGCTGCTCTGTGAAGGCCTCAGAGGCTGGTTAAGAGAATATTGGGGCGCAAACGCAGCAGCATGAAGTCAAGGGAACACACCAGACAGGTCAGAGGAAAAGTTGTGGAGAAAAGTCTAAGGCAGGCTTTGGGTATAAAAAGATTTGCCAAGCTTTGAAGATCTCATGGAGCACTGCTCAATCCATCATCTGGAAATGGAAATGGCACAACTGTGAACCTACCAAGGCCGTCCACCTAAACACTGATCAGAGATGCAGCCAAGAGACCCATGGTGACTCTGGATGGACTGCAGAGATCCACGGCTCAGGTGGGGAAATCTGTCCACAGGACAACTATGAATTGTGCACTGCACAAATGTGGTCTTTATGGAAGAGTAGTGGGAAGAAGGTCTTTGTTAAGAGAAACCCATAAGAAGTCCTGTTTGCAGTTTACCACAAACCATGTTGGGAACACAGCAAACATGTGGAAGAAGGTACTTTGGTCAGACGAGACCAAAATGAAACTTTATGACCAAAATGCAAAACTCTGTGTGTGGCGAGGAAATAACACTGCACATCACTCTGAACACACCATCCCCACTGTCAGATATGGAGGTGGCAGCATCATGCTCTGGGGACGCTTCTCTTCAGCAGGGACAAGGAAGATGGTCAGAGTTGATGGGAAGATGGATGGGGCCAAATCTTGGAAGAAAACCTGTTGGACTTGAGACTGGAGCGGTGGTTCACCTTCCAGCAGGACAACAACCCTAAACATTAAGCCAGGGCTATAATAGAACGGTTTATAACAAAACATGTGTTAGCATGGCCTAGCCAAAGTCCAGAGGTATCAATACTTTTGCAAGACACTGTGTACAAACAATTTATAAGAACTGTGAGAATACTGCAGTATTCTCGGGCTGCTAAAGTTAGGATCAGCTTCAGCACTGTCAAACACTTTGACTTGCAGAACCACAATATATGGTTACACTAATTACAGATTCATTAAAGTACAGTCTTCAATCCATCCAATGTGTTTAGTAAAGGACCCTGTAGAGTTTTCTTTCATAAATGTCATACCTTTCCTGTCCGAGCTGTAATTTCTAGGTTTTACCATCACATTCTGAAACATTCCTTCAGCACATTTAACACATTGAAATTACTTACCGTAGTTTGGTTTAATTAACTATATGTTCAGGGGCTGTGCTAAGGCTGAACCCAGACCTTGTGAGATCAAAGAGCTCACCTTTGGTAGATTAGAGGTCTTAAACACTCTGCTTTAGTTTGGCAGAACCAAATTACTGTAGTTAAAAAGTGGATTATATAAAGTACAGTTTGGTGTTCATATCTTTTTTATATTCTAGATTTAGGCTCCAGATCTAAAAAAACAAAAAAAAAAACAGAAAAAACTTTGTGTTTTTTTATATAAATGTTGTTAAATGTACCTTTGTTTGCTGGATTTATCTTTATACCCAGAGTCAGTACAGATTGCGATTATCAAACAGCATGAAACCCACCTCAAAATCCTCCAGGGGAAACTGCAGCATGTCTCGGAGAACATCGCTGAGGATCTGCGTCTTTCTCTGCACCAGAACGTTTTCATAATCCAGCGGTTCAATCACCTTCGGTTTTACCTGGAAAACACGATTAGGGGAATATTTTGAACCACATTCATTAACGAAATGACAACAATTGACGACCTACATTGAAGACCTCTGGCTTACATCAACAACGATTAAACAAAGAACAGGGGAGGTGCTTATTACAATAATGTTTTTGGTTTGAACCCACAATGTCTTCATTAAAGATTGAGGAGTATTTGAGGTGTGACCTCATAATCATCGTCTCTGCTGCTGGATATGAATATCTGTGACACAGGAAACCTTTCACGAGACAAAACTCTTTACAGCTTCATTGCCGTTTGATTTGAGGAGGATGCATTGAAAGCTCCCAAACGTCCTCACTAAATATCTGGCACAGCGATGACAGACACTGGAAAAGCTACAAAATAAATATGAATAGAAATCTTTAAACAATTATCCTTATTACGCATCAAAATAACAAAACATTGCACCATGATGCATTTCCAAAATCCAGGTATAAAAAAAAGAGTAGGTCCTCTGGATGGGTTCTTCTTTGTTGAAATATTTCATCTCTTCACCAAGAGAGTCAATAATGAAATACACTATAAATAATATTTGTCATTATTATCAATGTTATTATTTAAAAAAAATTATTATGATTATTATACTCTGACTCCATCACTTAGAACTTCATCTTTCTTTTATGGCCGCTCCAAAACTGCCGGTCGCACGCGCAATTTACTTATTTAAATGGGGTTTGCCGAGCTGGCTCTTCACGTTTTATCCATCGCGGACGCAATTTTTGTAGATGAGCTGTAACACACCCACTTGTAGCGCGGCGCACACTTTTATTTAATTTTTTTGCCCACACAATCTTTGACGATCAAGCTCAAAATCTGATACTTGTGTTCCCATCTCTGCATTAAATCGATATTAAAAAAGGCTTGTGTGGACTAAGATGACATGCAGTGAACAGAGCTCTACAGCAACTAATTCAACTGTGCTGCCATGATAAGTACGTCCTCACTTATATGGAGGATAAGTAGTCCGTCAGGACCTCGAATGTGAAGAGAAAAAGATACCTACTCGGCCCGTGGGAGGGGCTGGATGATCTTATCCCCCTTTATGAGAGCAAAAGTACTCCTATGGAAACAATCTCACGTCAACGCTAGCTGCAACAGCTACATTCAACAAAGTCATGTCTCACAAAACAAATCAAATGCCTTTGACTTTTTGTGACAGGAATTATTCAGAAAAAAAAGGCTTTTGGCCAAAAGTTCTGACTGCACAGTGCATTTTGCACGCAGGTATGAGATTCTGAATTACCGCATCAGACGGCGGTAAGCCACAAAGATACAGAGGCCGTTAGACGGAGAGTGAGCCGTCAACACCGGCTGCTGATTGGACGGGAGGATAAAGCCTGAGAGCTCAGGGAGGCAGCAAAGTGAAAAATGAACAGTGACACTTCAGCAGACTTTAGGGCAGGGTGACAGCGCGGATCACTCATCGCCTCCACATCTGGAAGTGATAACATCTTGCATGACCTCAGAGAAAGAGTCATGGATACCGACAGGCCGAAACACAGTGACAGAGCTGACAGAACAGACACGACCCGCTATCAGGAACCAGAGGAACCAGAACAGACACAGTACCACAAGGTCTTCTACACAAAGCTGCTGTCTATTCGGCATGCCGTCTGTGTGGATCACGCATAACCTTTTCAGATGCAGCAACAAACACAAAAGTGTAACCTCCACTTGTAGGACTACAGCCCTAAATACACATTTGGATTTACCATTATTTCATGTTGAAACATCTCCTGTTAAGTTGGCCTTTCAGAAGCAGGCGTGCATCACTATGGAGAGAGGGTGACGCGATGGACACCAAGATTGCTGACTATAATGCAGGTAAGCCTGGAAGGAATTCATGGCATCTTGAAGCGATGTGTCCTAATCTGTGTCCTCTAAAGCCTCCTAAATCTCCTGACACAATCAGACAACTTGTTCCATGTACACCAGGCACACACTGCTTTACCTGCAATATCAAGAAAGTGTGCCGGACTCTATGGAAAAAAGACCAAATCAGGGGGTTTACAAAAAACATATGCAAGTAGACAGGTAGATAGGTTTATCTAAGAAAGGAAAGGGTTGAGGTATCAACAAGTATACACATTCAACACCCTGACGCTAAGGAGGTACTGAACGTTAGCATGCAGGACTCAAAACCAAACCAAATGTCTCCAAATGTAGCCGAGGAAAGATTTGACCCCCATACTAGTTATATTAACCTTTTCCTATCAGTGAAGCTGTTCTTTCTTTAGCTGTTTTTTTTTTAACTCTGGGTTCATCCACACATTCCTTTGTCGGTGGTTCTAAGTGGTCAACCATTCAGTAAACTCAGCGCTGAGTAAGACAATGGACCTTCATCTGCAGGAGCTTGGTCATTCTCTCTCCCCCCAAAGACCTGACCACAGTGAGCAGACAAGTTTCAAACTTCCTGGTAGTCTTTCGAATAAAGAAATAACTCTAGAAACGCAGAGGACATTTGCTTTTGTAAGAAAATAACAGAACATATCGCAGCTCCTTCGTTTCCACACGTCCAACAGTCCTGCAGACAACTAAACTTTTTTGAATTTTGTAATGTTGCAAAATTCATTGTACTCAACTGGGATTTTATAATAGCCCCAGGACAATGTAGTGCAAAATGGTGAGGTGAAAGGAAAGTAATAAATGTTTTTTTTAACTTGTGTTTCAAATACAATTCATAAAACAAAATGCTATTTTAAATTTTTTGTAATTTTTGCATTTATCCCCCTTTACCCTGACACCCCTGAATAAAATCAGTTTCCAGAATTCCCCTTATAGTAAACAGCTTGTGAAAGAACCTGCCGTGTGTTTTTAATCTCAGTATAAGCCCAGCTGTTCTGTGAAAGCGTCAGAGGATTGTTGGGGAACGCCGGTCAAACACGCGGCATGACGAAGACCGAGTAACACAGCAGAAAGATCAGGGGGATGATTAAACTGTAAAACAATATCCCAAAATGTGAAGATGTCATCAAACGCTGTTCCACCTTCAGAAAATTAAAAATGTTGTACAACTGCAAACTTTAAAAAGACACAGCTGTCTAACTCCACATGAAGACAGGAACAATAACTCTAGCAGCCAAGAGGCCCATGGTAACTCTGGAGGAGCTGCAGATATCCACACCTCAGGTGGGACAATCTGTAGACGTCACGACAGTAAGACGCGCTCAAATCTGGCTCTTATAGAAGAGTAGCAAGAAGAAAGGCGTTGTTGAATAAAAAAACTAATTGCCAAAAGGTATCTATAGGGGCTTGTCAGGGAGACAAGGTCCAGACCAAAAGCTCACTAAGAATATAAAAATTGATATACACAGACATTCCTCACCTGATCTGACTGAGCTTGGTCAGTAATACAGGCCAAAAATACACATCGTCTGACTCTCAGAACACTTGAAATCATGATCGGTTTAGAAGTTTTAGTAAAAAAAGGGCAAAACAAAAACATTTGAAACAATCTCCTCCAGTCCCTCCCTACATCCAGCAGCTGTTTATCTGACGCTCCCACTCCTCCCATCACTCACACAGCCTGAAACAATGGTGCTGTGTAGTGCCTCTCCACTAACCGATACATTCAGCCAAGGACTTTTCAAACCACCCCGCAGAACCCCCGAGCACGAGACACCTTCATCGCGGAGAGGGGAAACGATCGCCGTCACCATCGACGACTTTTGAGCCAAATAAAAAAATCTTTTACGAGAGTCAGGACGGTCTATAAAAAAAACAAACTCTGTGAAGCGCAAAAGCTTCTTTTCGTGCAGGTAGTAAAGCGAGGGTGAATGTTCAACATTCCCGTAAGCCGGTGCAAGCGTTGCACATTTTAAATGGGAGCTGGCGACATTGTGGGTAATGAAACAAGACAGAGAGAGATGCTCACATGACACCTGCTTCAGGGGCTTTATAACTGCAGTTAATCTAAGTAGCACCGCGTGCTGACACATGTACAGGAGAATAAATGTAGTAAAATACAGCAAATAGGTGTAGAAATTATGCTCAGCCGTGGAAAGACTTACCACCACCTGCGGCACCGAATCTACCTCAACCTCAGCTGGGTTCTTGTATTGCCGCGGGCTCTCGATGACCAGCTCCTTCTTTGGAGCTTTACCAGCTTTTCCTTGCATTGTCAACAGCTCCACTGAGATATTCCTGACTTAAGTCCCCAAAATAGGCACTCTGTGAGCATATCAGTAAGCAAAAAAAAAAAAAACTACTTCTATGGAGAAAAAAAAAAGAAGAAGATAGTTTGTAGTTCTCCTCAGACTTCAGCTCCGGCTCAGCTGAGACGACTCTGACTGGAGGCGGTGGACTCACTCCCAGGCTGAGGAGATGGCCCCTCCTACCCTCACCAATGTGTAGCCAGAGGGAGTTAAACACCCTCTCACCCACATATATACATATATACACACACACACACACACACACACAAAGATGATATCTGACCCGAACAGTCCACCTGCACTGTGACAGAAAAGAGAAACAAAAGAAATTCCTCAGGTATGACAGCCTGGTCATGCAGGGAGCGTCCACACCTTGTGTGGGAGCGATAAAAGAACAAACCTGAGGAGATTGGGATCACTACTGTTAATCAACGCCAGGGCTTTTGAACTCATCTCATCCCCAAACTTCACACAGATCAACTCTCTCACACAGCTCCTTACGCACCAAGAACAAAGGGCCCCCGGGATGCGAGTAATTAATCAGCGAAAGTTTTACCCTTGGCCTGCTTCCTCCGCACCACAGTAAAAGCAGATCATAGGTCTGAGACCGAGTCCACCTTCATGTCCCGCTGCTTGTTGATGCAACTGCTGGAGGGGCATTCCAACACAAAGCAGCCCCCGTCTAGCCAAGCGAGGAGTGGGCCTGACTTACAGATTCCTCCAGTGGGCCACCGCAGGGGAGGATGTTATCTTTTCACGCCCGGGTTTCAGCTCAAGGCCGGGGGGGGGGGAAGGGGGGGGGGGGCAAGCTGCTCCACCTTCCCACTGTCACATGCTCCTACAGGGCCCCAACACCCCGGTTAAGTCAGTGATAGTCATCTCTCATTGTCATTGACACAGTCTGATTTGATGTCACATGTTTCTTTATTATTTTGAGTAAATATTTGCTTCCAACTGTATGCACAAGGAGATTTTTCTTTAATGGCAATATGCTCTGCTCTTTTGTCCCAGGATAGGAACTTAAGGAAGTAAATATAAACGTAACCCAATAATCAAACGGATTTTCCATTTCACTTCCTCTCATTTATACTCATTGTGGAACTAATAAGAGACGTTGATGCCAATTCGGCCCTACGCAACTTGGCTTACTCACCAGGGAGTCTAATTCATTAGGAGGCTTTTCTTGTGCCTTCCAGCAATGGGGGATATTTCTTAGTTTTGGTTTCATTATAACTGGTTTATTTCAGGGTAAAAACTGAGAGGAGATGCAAAGAAATGTAATTCATCGGGCTACGTTATCTGCAATAACTGAATGATTGTGTAATACACGCACACCATTACATATTCCTTATGGAGTTTACACGTTGCCAAGTATCCGATGGCAGGTTAACACCTGATGTATAATCAGCTTTTTAATCCTACTTTTTACCTCTTTCTGGCTCGTCTGTGTGTGTCATTCATATGAAGGACAGAAATGAACAAAATCCTAAATGCTAAAACTTGCGTAATTAGCTAGACATTATCCGCAGGGATCAAACTGTGGGATGGGAGTATGACTGGACTTCTGGGTTGCATAACAAGACCTTAGAGCCAAAGCAAAACAGGGTGTAACCTGGAATGTAACAAAACACACCATCCCACCGCAACCCCAGGACCCACCATCGTGCAGCCTGTTTACGTGTCCATCTTCCAGACGGCCTCGGCTTGTGAAAGGAAAGTAGCCTTCAACTAATAATTAGACTACGTTTATAGTCACTGCATTCGTGACTTTTCATAGGAAGAGGTGAAGTGGTGAAGTGTGTATTTAATTAAATAGTCTATTGTATTTCTTTAATAAATGTGCGTGATGCTGGGCATGGAGCCAGTTATCGCTATCAAGGTATGCCAAGATTTGAAAAACTTAGAGGTTTAACACCACTAAATGTTGACAACATATCATTTCTACTGGTAAAACTCATTGTAGGAAGTTGTCAGAGAAAGTGCCAGAGTAGTAAAACTTTTCTGCTGTTGTGTGAAGCACAGAGCAACAAAGTATCACCCCTCCGACTCGTTGCTGCACACTCCCAGTCAGCTGGCTGAAAAAAGACCAAAAAATTTAACCCGGCTTACAAAAAAAAAAAGACAAATTAGGCTGCTTATAAAATTTTCCAGATGCAAAAAGCAAGGAGAGTCAGAGTAGAAAAATTATGTCTGTTAATACAAATAATAGTCATCTTTGTCCACATCAAATCTGTGGACAAATATATTAAGTCCACGCTAGAGGATGTAAAAATTGGCCGGCTGGCTTCCCTGGACAGACGCTCCAGTTTCGGTTGGAGGACGGTTAGAAACTGACCACAAATCCACCCACACGGACCAGTACTTGTGGTTTGACTCCCATCACCCACTGCAGCAAAGATTAGGAGTCATCAGGACTCTGTATCAGAGAGCAGACAACGTCCCCACAAACCTAGGAGCCAGGGAGCCAATGTGTGGTGCCCTGTGAGCGCTGTGGGGTTAAGGCTCTTGCTCAAGGAGCCAGAGTAGCTGTCTGTGGGATTCAAACCGGGGAACCTACATCCTTCCTAACATGCAAGCACACTGCTCTAACCCCTAGGCTCCCACCAGGCATCTGACTGTAAGCGTGCTACCAGAGCAATGACACAATGAGACAGCTAATAGTTGTTGTTTTTTTGTACACATTGTTACTCCATAAAGAGGAGCATTGGAAAAAAAATAAATAAAAAAATGGCACAGTGCCACATTCAAACAGATTCAGACACATTCAGGCATTAGAGACGTGCCACTATGTCGGACACCATTTTTAAACGAACCATTGAAGACGTTTCTAAACATTTGGTAAAGTTCATTTAAAGTAGATCTCTATCCAGACAGTGATCTCACAAGTATTTTGTGTGGGCAGCAGTGTTGATTATCTCTAAAATGCTCTCACGTTCAGAGGTATGAAGGAGTAAAATGTCTATGTAGGCTGCATGTTTACAAAGAAATAAGGACTCCCACTGAACTGCAATGTAAACAGAAAACAGTAGAGCAGTTAAAAAAATGGTATCTTATCTGAAATCTGTGAATGTTTTCTGCTTGATGTCATGCAAGCTTAGTCTGAGATGTTATCACCTCACTACGAATCTTTTAAACATGTTCTCATTGGCCATTTTATATCGAAAACTACATTTATCCAGACAGAAGGTGGTACTCTTGTTAAATAATAATAATAATTAAAAAAAAAAACTTTACCACTAGAGAGAATTACAAATTACAAAAGGCACATATTATGGTTTATATCTTTTTTATAATAAGCCTTAGATGATTGAAAATACAGCACAGCTTAATGTAGGGCATCAAATGATGCTTGTTTTTTTTATTTTATTATGAAGATGGATAGCTATAATCTACGATCAACTATTTTGTAAAATATTTGGCAATAAAAATGACCTTTTCATTTTATCTTCCAGATCCAAATTGTGGGCTTTAAAAATAACTACAAAATAAACATCAACACAGTGGATTTAAAGTGATATAGAGGTGGGAAAACGGTACAGCTTTAGCAGTATGCAGTGGCGCCTATATGCATCTAAACCCGATAGCATCCTGAGGAAATAATGCCAACAGCAATGAGTTCACTCTTCTGCTGGAGAAACACATCTTCCACTCTGCAGCTCTGCTTCGAAAATGTTAAACAGTCCGCGGGCTCCGACCTGACCGATTCATGCATTTATGGAGATAAAGTAACAGCACTTTACTTCAGCACGTCAGTACTGTTTACTTAATCTTCTATGTGATTTGAAGCTAAATTCCTTTGGATTTTTTTTTTTTTGGAGCAACAGTTAAAAACACTCAAAAAAAGTGTTGAAAATTACCAGGAACTCCTAATTTGAGACAAAAATGGGACCTAACAACTAAATTTAGTCATGCTTCTGTACTCTTTGACGACAGGAAAGGCTTTCTTTTGAAAACCCTTTCCAACAACCCATATATAATTTGAGTTGTTGGAAACTAACTGTTCTGTCATAAACGTTGACTCTGTAGAGTCCCTTGAGGTTTTTTTTTTTTTTTTTTTTGCAATATCTATGAGCATGGCACATTCACCTTAATCTCAGGCTCAGTTTGGTGGGATGTGTCTTAAATCGTTTCAATTTTGTCAATAATCCTTCTCTCTGTAAAAATGCAGGACATTGAATTGCTTCGAAATGACCAATCCTTCTCAAATTGATGCGCAGCAATATTTTTTTTTTAGGGTCAATGTATCTATAACCTGTATGCTCCAGAACAACAAATTCCTGCTTTTACAGAGGTGTATAAACTAAACTAAGTGCTGTCATAAGGAGCACCTACCAGTGACTGTCCCCATCAAATAATAATATACATTCTTGTAGCAGCAATAATGTAGCTTTTGTCCCAGTGACCTTGTTAGCACTCATTAAATAGCCTTTGTGCCCTAACTGTATGTTGAACTTCATATTATACAATTTCATATGGCTCTATGTGATAAACTTAGACACCACCAGGGTCAAAATAAACAAAATCAGAAAAAAAAGAAGTTTTAGGTGCAAGGTATTTCCGAGGTTTTCAAAAGTTACAATTTCAAACCTACTTAAGTAGGTTTTCTGTGGTTTAAAGTAATTTCAGTGAGCGAGAGAGTGAAAGAGAGCGAGAGACAGAGACTGGAGCTTCCTCTGGCTGCATAAAGCATAGAATAGTGCAGCTCTGTCCCTCCCCCACCTGCTGCTGCTCAACAGGGTGAAAAAGACTCAACCGTGATGGAAAAACAAAAAGCCTGCCAGACATCTCAGAGATTTAAGCTTGTCTATACAATATTTTACCAACATATTTCTGCTGAGTGGAAGTAATGTTACCATGACTGAGTAGCCCAGCCAGAGTCGCAGCTTGAATCTAATAAAGAATCTGTGGAGGGAACTAAAGATTAGGGTGATGGCATGGAGGCCTTTCAATAGAGGAAAGATGCCAATAGATGGACAGCGATTATAAACAGTTTCATTACTGCAATATTTTACTATTGATTATTGAGAAGGGCATGAATGATTTGATCCTATATGCAGTTTTTAAAATAAATTTAAATAGAATTTTTTTTAAACGTGATACTACACTGCAAAAAGGGAAATAAAAGTACAATTTTCTTGAAATTAGTGTTTTTTTCCTTGATTTGAGCAGCTAAATAAGACTATTTCCCAATGCAGTTAGTATTTTTACCCCTAAGATAAGATAATTAGATATCCTGCACCTGAATTAAGATGATGGAGATGAATTGTTCCATTCTTATTCCATTGAGAAATAGTCTTATTTACATGTTCAGATCAAAGGAAATTACGCTAATTTCAAGAACATTTTACTTATTCTTAGTTCCCATTCTGCAGTGTACTTTTCTATAGTTTTATCTTATGATCGTTACCTCATTCATTGTGCATCAGAAACAAAAGTTTTGGTTGAATTAAAATAATGTAAAGCTAAATCTATCAGGGGTTTTAAAGATTTTGACCTCAACTGTAAACTTCCTTTTAAACTTAGTTCATGAGCTACAACTTGTACATGTTTGTTTCAATACCCACAATGCCTGTGGTCGGCGATATAGTGAGGATCGCACGCTGGCCGGTTCCTAGCCACCACACCTAACAACAACCCACTATTTTAGACAATAACCAAAAGTAACAATGTAATTATTAATAGTCACACATTTTTATCTGAACTGAAACCTCAAAAACCTAAAGAAGCTAAGAGGGGAAAGGGTGAAAATGACATTAAAATGACAAACACTTAGAATTTGAATATTATTTCCCAACATAATCCAGGGTTTACCTTTTTTATAGATCTTTATCAATGCGATTTGTCTATATCGTTTTATTTAAGCTGCGCTCTGGCGAAAAGCGTCACGGCAAGCAGATTCTCCGCACACGTTCCGCTATCGATACACAAGACTGTAAATGCTGATGGAGGATTAACTCCTGCTGTCTGGATAAGACCCTCCCAGGGCCAAAGGATGCCATCATGCCCTTGACCCAATTCCTTGCCATCAGTCAGGCCACTGTCATTCAGCCCTCTACATTCAATCTGATGAGCCCGCGACGAGAACAAGACAACACACAGGCACGCAAACGCGCACAGCAGCGAAATCGACACAAACAAGAGGGGAAAGACAAGCTGGTACGAAGCAGAGCAGAAGCTGCTCTGCCAAGCCTGCCGGTTCGCAGATGAAGAGCGCTGATTGATTTCCCGCAGACACAGAGCTTACTGTCCCCCCTTTAACCTCCTCACTTCCATCCCGGCCCTCAAGAGGCTTTAACCCATGCGGCGCTTGACAGGAGGAAACGCTCAACCCTCTTACTGCCCTACTTTTTAATACACTTCACTCTACTGAATGCTTACTCACATGGAAACAAGACGGCAAATGTTGCAGCCGTACCGCTGCCAAATGTGAAAGGTGATAGTATAAGTGCTTGGAAATGTGCAATCTTATAAGCCTTTACAGCTTTCTCTCTGTGCAGAGAAAGGAAAGGGAAAGTCTTCCACATCACAGCTGCATAAAGCTGCACATCTTATACTCCTGGATCGTTTTGCATGCTCACATCCAGCGTTTTGCCCTGTCAAAAAGCCTAAATCATGAAATAAATATGTCTCTTTGAAAATATTGTGTCCTTTTTGCAACATTTTTCTCCAAAAACCTGCTGTATCAGGTAAATATGATGCTGAATAGGTTTTGTGAATTCTCTAAAACCAAAATGCACAATGATGTTTCAATGGGAGATGTGCTTAGAGAATGAAATCTGAATTCTCAAATAAGTTTATGGTGTTTTTTTTTTTTTATAAAACATGCAACAGCTTTACACATTAGTATAAATGTGCAGGCTAAAGCAGCACTGACATTTTCTTATTGCCCTTGTTAGTCTCCCGCAGAATGTCATCGCGTTTCATTATTTATTTCAACAGTTTAAACCAATGCAATGTGGAAGATTTCTCCTCAAGCGTAGAAATCCTTCCCCAGCCTGGATCATCTATTTCAAGAGGCGATGTTAAGATATTTAAATCCAAGTACTTTTGTTTTGGACCGAAACATTTAAAATGTGCAAGTAGAAATGGAGACCGGGCTGTTAAGATACGCGACTATTTTGGCTGAAGACACACCTTAAGTATTCTAGGTGTTGGTATGATGCGCGACTCTCTCCGACTCAGCGCCCTCTCAGCCTCAGACGGCCCGGCGGGCTCGGCAGCTTCCTTGCAGATGTAGCCGCTGCAGTTCCTCTCCAAGACAGTTCGCAGCCCGTCAAAAACAACGGCGCTGGTGGTGCACCCCATTCCTTCACATCCGCGCGGGCATCGTTCAGGCGAGCCCGCTCGTCAGCCGGTTTCCCCCTTATCTTCCCCCGGCTGCACTCTTGTCCATGATCCAACCTCGGACCCCAAAACAAATCCAGAGTTTGTCACCGAGGGACGCGGAGCCAGTTTCCAGGCAGAGGAATCCAAAGTGGAGTAAATTTATGCTCTCAAACAAGAGGAAGAGTCCCTTTAGGCTGTAATTATGAGCTGCCCCAGTGTGTGCATGTAGGAATACCTCAGTCAGCAGCGAGTGAGTGAGGCAGAGCAGAGAGAGAGAGAGAGAGAGAGAGGGATGAGGGGGGATGAAGGATGCTGCGAGAGCGCTGCTGCTGCTTCGACTAATGCCGAGCTTCGCCGCAGTGTGTGTGCGTGCGTGCATGCGTCCGTCTCACTCGCTCAGTCGCTCGCTCTCTACTGAATTTCAGATTTCTTCCTCCACTTTCTTATCTGCAATTCAAAGCTGACAAATTCACGCATTTGCAATTTCCCCCCATAAAATGAGGCTTACTTAAGCAGAGGAATGAATAATTGTGAGAAATATGCGGGTTAACTGTATTGCAATGGTTATTATCCTGAGGGAGCGTCTGATCCACGGTCAGGCAAACAGCAATATGGCTGAACGCTTATTTAGTTCAAGCTGGGGGGGGGGGGGTAGCAGGGCAACAGCAGAAACAAATGTATGAATCATGATGAATAGAAGACATGAATAATGGCAGATTCTGTAGCAGATGTTTTAATATAATACAATGTTTTTTTAAAACATCTTTATTACATCAAACCAAAAAAAAAATAAAGTAAAGAATTGGGCAAAACTAAGTGCTCTGAAAAGCCTGGTTCTGGTAGTGGTCCAGCTCAAGCTTTATAGAAATCTCGGTTTCCAAAACAAGACCAGGACATGGGAGGATTTAAAGCTTTCAGGCCAAGACATCAAACAGGGAGTGTTTTTTCTCTGCGAAGGATTAGCTGCACTTGATCACAAACTGCCTGCTCTGCCAAGCACACAGATACAGGGAGTGGAAGAACAAAACCGAATTGTGCATAAGTTTAGGAAAACATGATTCACTCGTTATAATGACCTTTGAATGAGATATCCGTGGATTGTCAATTTGGAATACAGAGCATAGAGGCAGTGAAGCAAAACCACATTTTTCCCCCTCATGCAGTTAGGGTTTATAAAGTTAAATGCTTTTGTTCAAGTAAAAACCATATTTAAGTTTTTCCACATAAATTAGAAAAAGGACTAATCTAATGGAGCTGGACCTGATGTGACACAAAGATATCCATACTGTGTGATCCTATTGTAGAGTGACCAGACGTCCCCGATTTCCGGGAACGGTTCCCATTTTGGACGACCTGTCCCCACAAAAAGGCCCTGAAATATCCCCAATTTCAGGTTTTTTATGATGGAGGAAAAATGTTGCACGCCCTCCCCCATTCAAATTCAGGTGGTTCAGATCAGAACAGAAAACAACTGGATCAGAGCATCTTTAATATTTCCTTTTTTTTTTTTTTTTTTTTTTTAAAGGAAAAGGTTAGGTACTTCTAATACTGAAGCCAAGCACAAAGAATATCCTGACATCCTGGTTATAAAGAGGAAGAAGAGGAAACGAGGTCATGTCCATCATGGTTTGTTTATCCCAGACTTTTCCTTTCCACTTCTGCACACAGTCCTGACCCTCTTCACAGAAACCGACAATTGTCCCAAAAGAAAAGAAAAAAAAAATTTGGAATGTCAGTAAGCAACGAAAAATTATTACTACCACCAAATGAATCCATTTTATAAGAATCACTACTTCAAGAAATATCTCTGCTTTGTGATATTAACCCATGCAAATGAATCCATACACACAACTCATCACCAACAGCGTTGGCTCATCTGGAGAGAGCATAATTCCTCGCACGATGATGGTGTGCTAAACGCTCGCACTTGCATTCCCCTCATGCTGCTGCTGTGTTAATATTTTAGCGCCGCTTGACACACTGAACTACATTTGAAAGCAGGAGTCGGCGAACTGCAGAGGAAAAGCTGGTAAGTCCACGAATGAAGGAGGATTCAGCGATAATGAGTGGGGAAAACGAGGGACGAGGCTTTGATTGCTCAGAGGAAACACATTTCCGATTTCAGCTTATCGCGTCTTTCACACTGAAAATCCAGCCTCCTTCCCCCTGCCACTGCAAAGAGGGACTTAAGGGGGTTTAAATAGAATAACAAGAAGTAATCCACTGGAAAGCTGAAAAGTTATAAATCTCCCTTATGGAAACTGTGTCGGCAAACAAACGCAGACTTTTTTTTTTTTCTGAATTTAAAAGATTCGTTTAAAAATTAGTCATAATTACCGGTTAGTGCTGAGTACCAACATGGATATGACTGAAACATTGGTCAGAGCTCAAGCAGACGTTTTAGGTGACACAGCTGGCCATCATAAATAACCTCGCTTGAGGGCACAGATTCACCATATGCTTGTAAAGGCATGCCTGCAACAATGTGTGAGGGCCCTGATTGCTCATGGTATAGTCCTGTATAGTATTTGCTGAACGTATAAAACACAATGTTGAAGAAAAACCATCAAAAAGGGAACAAATATTTAATAAAACCTAAGAGAAAGCAAAAATCTTGAAAGCCCTCTAAAAGTCTGTGTGTTTTTAAATGTATTTTTAGAGCTGTGTATTTAATTTACATGGTAACCATACTGGGAGATAAATAAATATAAACACTGAAATAAAGACATTTTAAAATGTTCTGTGAATTGTAATATTAAAAAATGCAATTTTTTGATTAGAAACAACTGCTAACGTGTCCAGGTCTGGCTGTACAACCAGGCTCCTCTCTAGAGCAGACCGCAAGATGTTAAAAGAAGTCTCCAACAACTCTAAAAATATTACCATGGGACTACAGCAAGCTTTTGCTACAGTTTATATGAAATCGCATGCCTGTTTAATTAAAAGCAGACTGTGCGAGTTTAACTTTTGCAGGGGGTGTGCAAGGAGGAAGCCTTTGCAGAAGTACCATTGTTTGGGGATGCTTTGCTGTAGCTATGGACATGACCAGCTCAGCAGCATAGAATCCACCATGAATTTTACCGTATACCAGAGGCCGCTTCAGGAAAACATCATCTGTAAAGAAATTTAAACTGAAGCAGAACCGGACTCTGCAACACGACATTGACCCAAAACATCCCGGTAAATCCATTAATGACTGGCTGAGAACCATGAAATAGACAACCCAGATCTGGAAGTCAGTGAGATGCAGTGGGATGATATGAAATGGCTAAAAAGTGAGAAGTGGGGGACATGTTGCCTAGACTGATGTTAGAGGCTAGTAGATAGCTACAAGAAGCAGCTCACTGAAGGGTTTTCAGGGTGTAAAACTAGCTATCCGGGTTTAGGGTGTCTAAAGATTTCCTTCAGCTATTCAGATTTTGTACATATTTTATTTAATTAGCAAAACAATGTTAACTTTTTCTGTTTATTCATACATCCATCCATTTTCTTATACGGTCAATGGGCGAGAGGCGGGGTACACCCTGGACAGGTCAGCAGTCTATTGCAGATTTTTTTCTGTTTAGCTTTGTTTAAATCACTTACTTTACAACAGATGAATAAAAAATATTAGACATAATTATATGAACAAAATATTTGAGTGTAATTCTTCACAGTATTGCAGTTATTTTGCATTAATTTCTTTTTAATTAGAGTGATGCCTTTTAATCAGTGGTAAACCAAAGGAGAGGGAGAACAAAATCCCATTAAGTTTGAAGTAGATGTTACTGAAACATTAAAAATACTGAAGCACTTTAGTTACTGTGTAACTAGGTTCTCTTTTGTTTTATTTTTTTAAACTAAAATAATCTACAAATCAGTTTTTTTTTTACTACATCCTCAAGTAAAATTGCAGCATTTAAAATGCAGTGAATTATTAAATTTGAACGTAATCAAAGAGCCATTAAGCGCTATAGTGATTTCTTTCCTCTTGCACTCATGGAAAGCAGCGCCGTCCAGACTGTCACACAGATGCTCCCTCAGTTTAATCAATATTGCACCACATTTAATACCCTCCAGAGTACCTTCAAACTTTGTGGACATCTTCACTGAGCATGTTGGACTGCGGCCGACAGATGAAGTGTTACAGCGGTCCCCGCAAACCACAGCTGGAGCAGGAGCATTTATTTTTTTCTTGGCTAGAAAGCATTTTAGTGCGGTTCCAGGTGATTCGATTTCATTTACACCAAACTAAAAGGATGGAGTATTAGTTTAATTGACTTGGGAAAAAAAAGAGAAATAGTGGTCGGAATTAGTGGAACAACTATTCCACAAAATGTCGATCTGTCGATCAATAACCTATAAGCCAAATAGATAAGTAACCCAAAGGTGTCTTCTTCTTATGGGTAATCACTCAAAAGAACACAGTAGCAGAGTAAGTGTTTACAATGGAGAATAATCCGACCAATGTTACTGATATCGATATGGATCTGACCGACATATTGCAGGTTTACTCAGAAATTGTCGTGCATCAATCAATCAGCCAATTTTCTCAACTTGTCCAAGTTTAGGAAAAGAGTCAGAAAGGTTAGAAACATAAACGTAAACAATAACGTAAATTATTACAAGGCTATTACCTTGTAACCCCTTTATTTTCTTATTGTTGGATTCAAAACTACTTTTTTTATTTTGTGGTCTGTGTTAATTACAGTTAATAGTTAAAATAGTTTACAGAAATAAGTGCATTTGGTTGTACAATCGTAATTTTAAGGGTAATAGCCCTTAGTGAGAATATCAGAATATGGAATCTATAAAATGTTCTGGAGAATATCAAAATATTGGAACCTGAAAGTCAGACGTCCAGAGCGTATCTAATCGTATTTTAGTGCAATCAAACTTAAAAAGCTTGACTGTACCAACACATACTATCATTTTAACATCTCCCCTCTTCTAAAAGAGCAAAATGTATATAATTTCTGCCCATTTGTTTGACTTTCTACCTTTGGAAGAGGAAAGTGCTTCATGATGTACAAAATAATGGCAAGGTGTCATAAAAAGCAGAGTGTAGCTGTCAATTCTTTCAATCTTTTTCTTGGTGTCTGAGCCAAATAAATGCAACATCCACAACCTGTGTAGCATTAGCTTGAAGTCACCTTTAGAACCAAAAGATAGTTTGTGAGAAAACTATCTGTAGAGTTTGAGTTCACTGTTGTGGGGGGGTGGCATGCTGTATCCTCGTAACAGAGAAAGAAACATTTTTAACCAATCTGTCAGTATAATTCAATTGAACTAACTTTATAAAGTGCCTTGAGATGCTGTAAATTGGCACTATTTAATTAAACTGAACTGAATTGAAATAATCTTTGGACAGCAAAGGCTGATTACGTGGACAAAAGACTTTTAACTGCTTCCATTTAATACTGCTATGTTTTGCACAGCCACTGCACAACTCACTAATAAAAAGTATTATGAGGAAAGAGTTAAAGGAGATATGGGAGGGGTGATGTAAAACTGGACATATCAGGCTAACCATTTCAGAACTTAAGCAGAACTTACACTATCTAGTTAAATGCTTTCAGAACGTTTTTGTTGCAAGTGAGCATTCTCTGCTGTGTTGACTTACAGACAGACCAGGTTCTCCACTGAGCCAAATCCTAAATCCCTTGGTAGGAAGGTCTAAAAGACGCTGATCTCAGACTTTTCTCCTTAGTTCCTTTTGCTCAATGAACACATCACCATATGAATCTTCCGCTTATAAAAACTGATCCATGCCTTTGTCTCCTCTAGGCTCAATTACTGTAATGCCCTGCTCATAGGGATTCCTGCTAAGAATACTGTATCTAGAAGCTGCGATACATCCAGAACTGTACTGCAAGAATCCTTATGAAAGCTTGCAGAGTGGGACATTAATATTATCATTCTTAATTAACCCGAAAACGTCCTTTTTACTACTTTTGTCTTAGGTGGTCGTCTTGTTACACTGCAATGACCAAATTTGATGTTCGGCACCTGATGTCATCACTTTTAGGGCAACATTTGGCCACAATATCAACTCAACTATTGAAAACTACAAACCTGCAAATTATTGGAACTGAAAAGTTATTAAACAAAATCGGTGTTAAAGGAAAAGAAAAAAAAGTATTGACATGTAAAAGCCTGATTGGAGTACTAATCAAGCTCAAATATGGAGAAATGATTTTTTTGTGTGATAGTTATGAAAAAATAAACTATTTAATCATATGATTATAAGCTTGATGTATTCCACTTGTGTATGTAAAGTGAAAGAATGTCATGTCGGGGTGTTAGTTTCATTCAGATTTACTGTAAACATATCAGATTAGACGTCTGTTTCTCTTGTCTAGCTGAACTTTCCAGGTTCTCACATCTGCACCCTGTCGGAGTCTCAACCGGCCAGTAGTAGCGTGAAAAAAAAAAAGCTATTTCAAGCTGTTGTAGCAGCAAAGCACTGGGTGGAGCTGGGCTCCACACATCAAAGCTGCAGAGAGGAGTCAAGCTGAGTTTCCCGTTTCACACTAAGGAGTCCACACAAAAAAAGGCAGAAATATTCCTGTATGGCTCCAAGCAGCCAAAGGGGAGTTTAGAAGGAGCTGGCACCTCATCTGAAGAGCCTCCTTGGAGTGAAGGTCAAGTCTACAGCTAGTTCTGTTTCAATGCCCGGTCTCTGCAGGGAGATGTGTGCATTTTTGCTTTTTTTTTTTTTGTCCAGTGAGAGATCCCAAAGAGGTGGTCCGCAGAGACATCACCCACATAACCAGCAGGGCAGGGCTGATCAAACAGAGCGAGTTACCAGCTGGAACCCTCCTGGGACTGCTAAAGGGAAGTGGCTGTTTCCTGCTGATGTGCGAGTCGATCCTGTCACAACAAAAGCCGCCTCTCTCTGCCCGTTGTCCTCCAAACACCATTAGGACTCGTAACTACCGCAGAGTTTTGTGGAAACTAACACAGACCCCCATCTGAAATTGAACAACAAAAGTAAAGCAAGTTTTATCGGTGGAGCTTAAAGCCAGTAGTGGTGTTAACCAACAGGGGGTTTCACGAAGAATTTTAGGAGGAATCATTGGCTATTTTTTGATGTGGGTACAGCTAAAGCTACACATGTGGGTGGGTTGCAAAGATAGGCCTGGAATGTCAACAAAGTAAAACGCCTCACATTTTTAAAATGCAAAGTACAGTGCTGTGAAAAAGTATTCACCCGCATGCAGATCGGAGCTGCAACTGCTTTCTGGTCACGCTTAAGTGTTTTATCAATCACTTCATAATATCAGACAACGATAACCTAAATACACCAAGCTGTTTTAAATGATGACTTCTTTTATCAAGGGTGGGAAAACTACAGATTTAAGAAAGCACCTAAGCAGTACCTATCTAAAAGCATGAAGTAGGGTGAAAGAGCCCAAAAAGACTGCATCTGAACCCCCATCTGAACCCCATCCAAACTACTGCTGGAAAAAATAAAATAATAATATATATATATATATATATATATATATTTATTAACTGCCATGTATACACACACACACAATTGTATTGTTTAAAAGACCTCAAGCAGCAGGACACACATCATTAACTGTTGCTTCAAGTAATAATTCAAGATAGTTTACTTTTACTGCTACAGGGGAAATCTCCGAGTCTCTCCGTGACCTGCAGTTCACACACAGGTTGCTCTCACCCAACACGGCCACATCCCCTTCCTTTTGAGATAGTTTATTTATCTGCAGAGAAGAAAATGGCCCCATTTTCCTGAGTAGCAGCGCTTCCTTTACTTTGTAGTGAAGCTACCAGGCGTGGAATGAGCACACACTGCAACTAACACACACACACACACACATACACACAAACAAACCATTTAAATACATTCCACCGTGCCAAGCAGCGCTGTGAAACCTGCCAACGGAGCGAAGCATCTTGGTTTGACTGCACTGCAACATCAACAGCAAACATGACATTTGTTTCATGTGCATCTTTGTTTCATTTCAGCTACAAGGGGGAAATGTTGGATCATAGATCATCATTTGTTCAACAAGACAAATGTAGAGGCTCTGTTTTAATGCAAAAGATACAAAAACCTATGTGCATTATGTTATTGCCACCTACAGGAAAGATATGTTACTACGTAAAATAAACAACCACTTTTTAGACTCTCCCTTGTAATATATTGTAATAAATACATTTAAAAATCAAAAGTCTGGACTGAGCTTTTCTGCTGCATACATTAAACATACAACAATTTTGATTTTGACAAAAATTTGTCACCCAGCATCATTTCTAGTACTTTAAAGAGTTCCCAGAGAGGTCACTTGTCATATGAACATGAGAGGAAGACAGTTATAAGAACTCTGCCGATTTTTTTTTTTTTTTTTTTTTTTTACAGCTAATATTAATCTCAGATCTGAGCCAGAGCTGCAAGGAGCCGAGTGTCAAAACTATGATACAGTCATATTCAACGATTAGAATAGAGGTTCCAATGAGGCTCATTTGTCAAATTAAAAATACCTGTAAATATTAATCATACTTTTAATTAAGGCTATATTTCTATATTAAATTTTATAACTATTTGATGTAATGTTCTTATCTTAAACATCATGTTTTCATTATATGGAGGCAACCGAAACAAGGGCTTTAAAACATAAGTCTGAGTAATTAATCTATACATTAATCAACAAATTGACTCTTTTAATAATATTCTAATTTATTGAATATGACTGTACATACAGTTTAATGAAATCCATCATGCAATTAGGAAAGCGTTTTGAGATCTCCTTTTTGTGGAACAAAACTGCCCTGACACACGCAGGCAACCAGCTTCTCTACAAAGTACGCCTGAATGCCAGCTTCTGGTCAGAAATTTACATCTACAGCACGTGTGTTACATCAGCTTTGGACTTTAAATGGTTTATTGGGGTCTGTCTTTTTCCAGGATGGAATTATTTCGCAATAAACATGTTCAGGGATTTTTAAAAACACATTTGAGTTTCATGCTCAAAAGTTGAAATATAGGCTGTAATGTATAAGAAGCTGCACCTATGTTTGATCAAATGCCCTTCAGCAAGTTGTACCTCAGTTTCTGTCTCTTTCTGCAATAACTCTGATTTAATTCCACCAGTTCTCCAGTCAGAATCAGTAGTTCACTGTTAAACATGGTTCACAAGTCTTTTACAGAACTGAGTTCACAGCTTTGGGGAGAGGCTAGCCTGCTTTATTTGTTCAACAACCAGTGTTTATGCGTTTTTAGGATCACGGTCCTGTTGGGACAGTTTAAACCATCTCAAGTAAACTGTCAAAGATGACAAGGACTCCCTTAGGATCTGGAAAAGACTGGAATGCAGTTTAACATCAACATGGACAAAGCGGGTACTGGTTAAGACTCAGACGTTCATCAAAATCAGCACTTTCACGCTCGGCTTCTGGAGAAATGTTTTATAGTCAGAGGAGATAAAGATAGAGTGATTTGGTTACAATGACACAATCAATGTTTGGAGGGGTCAAGATAAAGCTTTCAAGGCCAGTGACCCTGTACTGTGAAGCATGGTAGAGACAGCATCATGCTAAGGGGTTATTTCAATGCCAGTGGTTCCTTCACAAGGTGAAATGAATATTGATGAATTTTTTCTAATTAACATCTAGAAGGCTGGATCTTGGACATATTTTGGTGTTTCAACAGTAAAATAACCTTAAATATACTAGTTTGGAAAGGATGAAGTAGGCTAACTTGCTTGAAAAGCCAGGTTCATGACCGTAACCCAACCAATTTAAACAAGGTTTGTTATTATCTATTAAAAGATTGATCAAATGTCTTGCCAGAATTATGACAATGTGTGGCTGATGACTAGAAAAAACTGTTGTATTTGAGCCTGTATACGTATTTTGATGTACCTGTGTGGGTTAGAGAAAATCCTCGATAAATAAAAGTTGTGAGTTTTAGAAAAACAACATCTAGTTTAATGGCGTATTCTCATTCCACTCTGGAAAATGAACCAATTAAGGGCTTTATTTATGATGAGTGGATAAAAAGGGGTGACGGAAACTTCATGAAGAAGTTTGAGTTCAAGTAGGAAACAAAATACATGTTATGTGTCAATGCGTGAGCTAAATATCTCTTCCTGAATACCTTCATCCGTCAATGTTGTCTTTGTTGAGACTATATTTTGCCACATCATTGTAAAGATTTCCGAGGGCGCCCTGTCATCCCGCTCAGGCTCCGACATGCAGGCTGGAAACTGGGAGCAAACTGCTGCTGAAGCAAGCCCACACTGGCCTGAAGAGGAAGAGCCGCGCTCAGACACACCTGCTGATCCAGCACCGAAAAATGTCTGAGGTCACAGATCTTCACAAAGAAACAAAACTTTCATTGTCCTTTTTAAGTGTCGATTTTGGACTTCAATTTGATGAAATGCCCACAAAAAGGATTTTATTAATCCTTCAATACATTTAACTGCAGGTTTGCTCAGAAGTTAAATCTTGCAACTAAATTGGGTCAAACCAAATCAAACATCAATCCAGCTAGTCCAAACCCTTTAAAGAAACAAAAAAACACCTCGACACACTACCTGCACCAACATCTACTGAAATTAACCCCAAATAAAAGCCAGTTCATTTTTACAGATCTGCTTTAAGCTGCCTCACTATTCACAGACGCACGAGCATGGCCCAAATAGTGGGGAAAATAACAGGAAAAACACAGAGTGAAACACCAAAAGTGCAACAACTCTCTTTCAAAATATAAACAGAACAACATGATAATATCAATAAATGCAAATTCTCCAGGTATTTAAAAAAAAAAAAGTCTTGTTTGTTGATGACTCCAGGATATTGCCTGGCTGGTCCACATGGTGGGGGTAACGTGGGAGTTTGGGATCCATTGAGAATCAGCTAATCTCTGCTGGCTCTTTCTTTGTAAATCGGTGGAAATCCTCTTGACCCCTGGCTCGGTAAGTGCTGGCCACAATCAGGGGAAGCGTACAGTATGGAAGAGGAGATGAGCGCACGTCCGTGCACCTGTACCACTTCAGATGTAATGCATTAAGCAGCAGTGCTACACTGCAATGCTCCGAAAGAAAGGCCTTAGCTGGCAATTTACTAACTGGCAGATATTGGGGGGGGAAAAAAAGCTTAGGCACACAGAAAAGAGAAAAAAGCAACTATCAGTTTGTCACATGTTTAAGACGTCAATTATCTATTTGATAATCCCAGTAGTTTTCAGTCCAATCCCGGCTGCAGGGCACAACGGGCTACGTGTTTGTCTGTGCCGCCTGACCCAAGCTCTGCCCCAAGCTCTGCCCCAGCAGCCCACACCCTTCCTGAGAAAGCAAACACATGCCATGGGAAACGGGATTGTTCTTGGAAAGTTTTGACCCAATGTTTTGTCTAACAACCTGTATTTGTGTAATATTCAGAGCAAAGCAGAACTCTCTCATAACAGAGATCTCAATTGCTCTTGCAGATTATTCCCTTCTTGTTTAATTTTGTGAGGTTTAGCCCCCACCTTGGATCTGTTTAACAGCAAAGCAAGCGGGGCGGCTGCTATGGCTACTAAGACGGATTTGACATTTTTTAGAGGCTTAGGGGATTCACTGAAAGTGTTGAAACTGATAAAAGCTAGAAGACAATGTTCACTAAATGCCTGCTTAATGCAGAACGATGGCTCGGTTGCAAATATGAACAACAGATGTTATACCCTGATTAAGCAATCTGTTTAAAATAACACGTTGCTATTGAAGGATGGAGTTGTTGGCCTTAAAAAGGTTTAGCAGGAACTCCGACAAGAGCTTAAGTCAATTCAGGGACACTGAGCCGTTTATCTGCACGCCGCCCAATATAAAGCCTGCATGTTCCAAGATCACCGTCAGTTTCCAGGGCCACTTTGTTCTCATTCACTGCAATACAAGTGTGATAGGGGCGAAAAATCCCCAAGGATCCTCCATAAGCACAACTTTACTTATCCATCACAACAAACGGACACTGTGGAAGAAAAAAAATATATATATATATATAGCGGACCCTTTGGTGCAATCCTGCTCTCAGACGCTAAGTCCCAGGAAAATAAACAGGGAGCGACAACAAAAACCAAGCAACAGTTGTGTCTCTGTGTGTCAGATAACAAGCTTGGACAGGAAACCCAAACAGAGATTACGAGGTTAACAAGTGTCGCTACTGTTCACGATGTTTATTTATTACATCTACAACAGCAGATGGAGTTATTAGGGACAGTTTGTGTTTTAAACAGAGGTCTCTGGCCTGCTGTGGCAGCAGCTTGGAAAATGACTGTTTTAGTCAAATTTTAAACCTCTTCACAATAAAGAAAATACACTGTAGATTTTTGGTTGATTTATTTTTTTCATAGCTACAAATTCAAAGGATTTGCCATTTTTCTGCTTTTAGACCTTTTGGCCTTTATTTGGACAGCATATTTTGATCCCACATAGGTAAAATTTAATGAACAGTAAAGGTTTTGAGGTATCGTGGTTCACATCTTATCTGTATAACATAAGTTTTTCTTTTCCGTTCCCCTCTCTTGCCAAGTATCTCAAGGCTCTATTGTTGACTCCATACTAGTGTAACTGTACATGCTTCCCCTGAAAAGGGGGTTTGGATCCAGCCACACAGTAAACAAAGGTGATACGACGTTTCCTGAGGACGAAACCAAGTGGTACCAATTGTGAGAATAGTATAGGACCTAGAATAGAGCCTTAAGGTGCTCCTCTGTTAGGGGTGAATAAAATAATTGAGAAATCGATGCATCACAATAATTCCACTCCCAATTCATAATCAATTTGGGAGCTCCTTTAAATCGATTCACCTCCTGACCCGTGGGGGGCGCTGTGCGTTTGATTACCATTGTAAGCATCTTAGTACGAAAGCTGAATTAGATCACACAACAAAAGTCATGGAGAGCAGCAGTGTTGTAGTACTCGAGTCCGAGACTCGAACTCGAGTCCGAGTCATTAGCTAAATTTAGAGACTTGTGACTTGACTTGGACTTGAGCACTAATGACTCGAACTTGGACTCGGACTCCTACATTCAGATCATTCTGACTCGAAGATTGAGAAAAAGACTCGACTTTTTTTATATCATTAGGCTATAATTTTAATATGTCATTAGAATATTATTTGGTGTATGATTTTAATATCTAAATGTCGTACCGCGCACGTGACGTCACCATCTCATGAGCAACGCCCCTTGCCGCTAAGGTTGGGCAAACAGTGTGAGAGCGCACGTAGCAACCAGCCATTACACATGCAATAACTATATGACCGACTTTTCCGCTGTTAAACTATCACAAAAGGATGTCCAGGCGCCCATTTCTGGTAGAACTGTGGAACAACATACCAACGTTCAGCTGAAACGATGGCTTGAGTGTCGAGGGCTCGGGAAGACTGGGTAACGGGCTGAGTTGATAGAAAGGTAAGTCGATGTCTTTCTCCTGCTCGGTGTTCATGGCGTCAGCAGACGTTTTTTTTTCTGTTTGTAGTCACCGTCCAGGAATCGGTATAAATTTTCCAGCCCGCCGAACAATTTAGTCCGGTCCGGTGGCCAAATGCATTATCATTATCCAACGGCTGCATCTCCTCGCTGCATCGAGCGATATGCATCAGATTTGTTGTGAGTCATGGGGGAACGCTGCCGAACGCGTTTGTGGGAATCGCCCGGTGGACGGGCGAGGAAAATGCGTGACAGCATCTGCGGTGGCGGGCGGCCGGCGGTGCGCGAACCCCGCCCGCCGGCCGGCACCGCGGCGGTGGCCAATAGGCCGGAGTGCGCTTGGCTGCGAGGGCCGATCGACGCCGCTTGCGGCTTTAACATCCTTCATATGCGGCCTATCAGCGTACCTCGAGTCGCTGTTGCACGTTCCATAACAACAATGTTTAAAAACCATGGTTAGGAGACGTCTTAGACTTGGAAAAAGCAGTCGTTTTACCGAGTAAAACCAAGGGTAACTACAGCGAAAGAGTTATTAGTGCAATGGAATGTTACTGCTTCATGTCATACATCACACGTCAATAGTGACTCGACTCGGATGAGTAGTGGACTCGACTCGGACTCGACTCGGATTTTTTTTTTAATGACTTGGACTTGACTCGGACTTGAACACTGGTGACTCGAACCTGGACTCGGACTCGAGGCATAGTGACTTGACTACAACACTGGAGAGCAGCGGCAGAGAGCCAACTCCGTCAACTTTTAAGTCCGATGTTTGGGCTCAATTTGGATTCCAGAGTAAATCCGGAACTCAGGAAACCGACAAAAGCAAGGTGGCTTGTAAGCTGTGGCAGAAAGAATTAAAGTACGGCAGTAGAACGACAAATCTGCGCAACCATTTAATCAGATATCATGCTGACGCTCTACAACGACCCGTGGTTAAACCTGTTGACTCCTGTTGACGCCAAACGTCTAAACTGGCGCCAAGCTCTGCCTGCGCGCAGAAAAAAAAAACACAGAGAAAGCAGGGTTTTCAGAATATGTTAAAGACATTCGGACCACGCTACGCAATACCAACACGTAAACACATGACAGAAGTCGCAGTGCCGACACTGTACACGTGTCCAATTGGTTAGAATGTTTTCACACACTAAACATGTCCAGTGTATACCAATCTGTGATTAGTGTTTAAGACTGCACTGATATGCACCAATGCATTATTAAAGTGCAATTTTTATTGATGTAATGCATTTAGCAGCAGTGCAACACCGCAATGCTTTGAAAGAAAAAGGCCTTAGCTGACAATTTACTAACTGGCAAATACTCCAATAACCAAAATCGAATCGAAAGGTTCCTAACAATACCCAGCCCTATCCCGTCTTGTGGAAAATCTTAAGGCTCTATTCTCAATCTATATGCTTGTCATTGGTCCTATTTTCATAAAAACATTACATCTCTGCAAGTAAATTATTATGTCTCATTAAGTAAATTCTAATTTGTTTTAGCAGGAAGAAGGCGGTGAAGTTTTCCCCCCTCCCCCTAAACCTGCAAGGATAAGGTTATATAGACAATGGCTGGATGGATGTATATATAGAAAGAAAAAAAAGAGTCTAGTGTGTCAGTTTTTCCTTTCCTTTTCTATTTTTAAGCAGGCTGCAATTTCCCATTTGCAGCTTAACAAAACTGTGCAATGGAAGAGCTTAACTTAGGACAGAGTGAGAGCTGCAGTAATGCAACTAAAACAGAACAGCAAACTGGGCCAATCCTTTCTATGGTCAACATATTTATCAAGCAAAAGAAAACAACAACAAAGACGCATTTTTCCCTGTTTTAAATGTGATGATGAATTGATGACACTGTGTTAACACATTTCCCCATTAAGAAAAAGCTCCCAATCCTTATTGCACCTCCGTTTTGCCTGGTAGAAAAAAAAATGTTTCTGAGAAGCTTGGGTTATATGAAAATCAGAAGGTAAGATGCAAAACCTGCCAGGAAACTTCTCCCGTGTTGCCTCCACTCCCTTTAAAAAAACAAATAAAAAAAAAACTCTCCTCTCTTTTCCTCTTGCCTACGTTTTGTGAGAGAATGAGGAATGTCAGCTATGCAACCAGGCTGGTAAAAAATGTCTCATCCCTCTGGCTGAAAGTGTTTCAAACACAGCACAACAAAGCCATAAGAAGAAACTTTAGGAGCTGCTGGACGTTAGGGCCCGTTTTAATGAAACTGACAGCGCACACTGTGAGAAAGAAGAAATGAATCAGGGGTGACAGGTTACATTCACAGTCAGAACCTTTTTAAGAAAGGCCAACCACCAATTTTCAGGGCCGCGGGTGGAGTCAAATAAGTAGCAGGTACTTTTAGAGAAGTCCCAGGCAGAAGATAACTTTATCAGAAGCTGCTTTCACTTTAAGCTCTGCAGTTTGATAGCAATCAGCAGAAGAACCCGAATGGTAAGTAGTTCCCCGCATAGTTCTCAGAAACATCCGGCTTCTCCAAAAAACAAATAAAAAATAAAAGAGTGTCTCTTCTTTATTTCTAAATTTCATTTGAGGAATTAAGATAAGTTTGTGCCAGAACCTCCATGTGTGACACACATGGCAGCCGACAGAAGCTGTTCTTTTGCTACGTGGACTGATTGAGAGGTCAGTGACATGGTGAAGCAATGTCAGCGAGGCCAGATGAGAGATACGATGTTTAAAGCTGATTAACCCAGTGAGTGGGATGCTTGCTTGACACTAAAGCCAAACAAGTCAAAGACTAGAGTGAGTGATCCAAAACAGGTGGAAGAAGAAACCAATAATTAAGTTTACCATAATTATAAGTTATTATGTTCTTAAGTTTGTCTGCAGGATTACAGGCTTGATAACTACGTATCAAATGGCGATGAGAAAATAAAGACTCGACTGCTCAGGGCCCTTATGTATACTAAGCGGAGCTGAAGCATCAGAACAGAACTTTAACAGAACTGCTTTCAAAGATTTTTGTTTTTTCTTTGCAACAAAAAAAAGGTATAAAGCTGTCCATCTTTTACCAGGTCAGCACCAAGCAAAACGAACACGGTGTTTTGAAATGAGAGTTTTGAAATGCCACAAAGCTAAAAACATGCATTGTTTGCACAGAACTGTTACCTCAATGTAGGTAGATGAACAGCTATCAGAAAGAAGGGCAATGCAAAGCATATTGTAGGCCTAAAAGAACTTTGAAGATCCAAACAAAACCCCACGCTGCTCTGTAATCAAACAGAGAACGTTGCATGACATGATTCTGACAGGTTATGATTATTTCTCTATGCAGCTAGGCGGACATTTTGTAGAACGGAGGTAAATGTTTATACCTTCGTCCCTCCTTTGGATATCCACCATTGTTTCAATCGCAAATGCAGCAAGACTGCTTTGAGAAAATGACTTAATGAAAAATGAATGATGACTTTGTTTCTCATCTAAAGTTCTTTAGATGAGGGCATGATGTGTGGCCTTCTGAGATCTTTTAGCCAACGTCACGCTTTCAAGCAGGTTCTATTTGAGTAATTTCCTGGTTACTTGACTCTGCAAGTATGGCACTAAAGGAACCTAGTTGTGGCTAATGAAATTGAACTCTTTCTGAACGATGTGTTTAATCAATGTAAATAAATTATTCCACACAGTGGGGGTTTGGTGTCAGTTGTCTTTCACATACAGAGCCAGTATGGCTTGGATAGCTTTTTTCTCTAAATAAATGAAATCATCATGTGAAATCAGCCTTTAGTATTCACTCCAATTATCATTTCTTTATATATTTATACACACTTTTTCAGGGTTTCTTAAAGTAGGCTGACAGGAATGTGGGGGGGAAGACATGCGGTCCACAGGCTAAAATCAAACCTGGTTCAGCCATGTTGAGGACTAAGGCCTCACTACCCATGCACCATTGGAGCACGTCCATACCCCGATTATCTTTAACATTAAAGCTTATTTGACATGGTATGGTATTATTGGAAAATTTCATTTCAAAAGAGAAACAAATACTTATTCCCAGCCTTAAACATTCTAAACAATCTCCACAAATATTATTCAGTACTGATTAAAAGAATGACTTTCCGCTGACTGAACAATAATGAGAAGGTGAAGAGAGTTGTCCCGACATCCTACCCTCAAATCTCGTAAGAGCCCGTTCCCACAATTACACGTTAGGACCTTTATATAGCAAGTACAGGCCCCTTTAAAAAAGACTCAGGGTCTCTTTCTAGACATTTCTACTTCAAATGACATGGATGTGACGTTGGCTGTTTGCAGTCAGTGCTTTTCAGGGCTTTATCTGATTATCTTAATCTGTAGGCTTGAGCACGTGAGCCTGCAGAGCAACAATTTTGCCCTTTTGGCTCTTGACTTGACTAGTTGCCCTTCCTGGCAAGGCCTTTCACAAATCTAATGCATCACTGATGGGCGGCAGAGCAGCTTCAACCTACATTGGATATATTCCCCTCCATTCACTCAGTCTTGTGTGGGCTGGTCCATGTAAAGAGCCGTTTGTAATGGAGCCATTCATATGACTGCCAGCATTAACTGCACGCTAAGGCTTGCAGTCCCCTCTCAATGTTCTTACGGAGGCGATTTTTAAATAATGTGGCCAAGAAATAGACACTGTAATGCACTCTGATCCAGAAGAAAGATAACAGATACTGGTTTATAAATAGATAGGTAAGCTGCACAACAGTGGGACAGCCAGGCCATGATCTTTGTTCAATTCAGTCAAACTTTGGTTCCTTATTGGATTAGACAAAATGATGCCAGAGCTTTATTAGTTTATACAGGCTGGGAAACTGAATTAACACCATAATGATCAGAGAGGGGGAAAAAAACACACAGGTCCAAAGAACATCTTCATCAACTGCAATAAGGTTCATGCTCTGCTGGTTCAAAAATAGCAATGTTGATGGTCGGATGATGGAAGCAAAGTGCTGCAAAGTGCTGTTGACGCTAATACGCAGCAATCGTGGAGCTGCAGCAGAAGGAGTGTCTGCACAGTGATAGGTCAAAAGGATGTACAAGGGAGATAATGCTGTAAATATATAAATATTCTTTGACAGTGTGAAAACTGGACAAACTGTAAATGGGCATTAAAGCTTTTAACACAGAAAACTGCCGGAGATGAAAGACTGAACTGATTAAGAACACACTCAGAATTTCTGAAGAGAGGTTCTATTAAAAGGTTAGAAACAGTTCATATCTCACATGCAGTAGATTACCATTTGGTAGTATAAATCTAGATTCGCTGGTCTGGGAGGCTGAAGCTAAAAGCTATTCTAAGAACGGGCAATGCCAAAGAGGAGTTTTACCGTCCGTACACAATGCCAAACTTAAAATATCCTGGCAATTTATTCAAATACTGTTTCGGGGGTCTTCAATTCTAGTCCAACATGTCCGATGTCCTGCAACGTTTATATGCGTTTCTGCTTAAACACACTTAATTTACAAAGTTGAGTCATTAGCAGGACTGTGGAAAACTTGACTGCAGACTGAGGAGGAAATTCAGCCATTTGATTCGGGTGTGTTGGACCAGGCACACATCTAAAAGGTTCTCGGACACCGGACTCCGAGCACTGAAATTGAAGACCCTTGTTTTACACCACCGTCACATTTGAATCAGACAGTTACACAGAAATGGCGATAGGAGATGGTGCCTGACTAATGATCCTATGTAAATTCCTAAACCGGAACATGCAGAGGGTTTCTGATCAGAGAAACTTTCTGGTATGAAAGTGAAACGATGTAAGGAGCAAAAATATTACAGCTGTTTCAGTAAAAACTACTTTTCCGCTTTAGTTACTCTGGTGTGAAACGTATAACAAGGTCGAGTCTTCGTAGAACGATCATTGCATCGCCTCAGACCTCCTTTTCACGTGTAAATGAGCTTCTTCTAAATAATCTCCTTAAATGGTTTGTGACGCATAGCTCAATTTATGAAACCTGCATGCTCTGCTCTGATTGATGTCGCTCCTTGTTTATTCAACGACACATTTAAAATGTTAGTCACAAGATCAATTTGGGGGGTTAAAAGGTCCATGCTACCAGGAACAAAACATCCCTCTCTCCAGCTCATTCACGAGGACCCTAGGGTGTTCCCTGACCAAAATCGACATATAATCCCTCCAGTATGCTCTGGGTGTGACCCGGTGAGTGTTTTCCTCCTGGCAGATCTTGCCTAGGAGACATCCTGATCAGACCAACCTACCTCAGCTAACTTCTTTAGATTCAGAGGACCTCTACTTTGAGCTTCCCCTGGATGGCACGCCTTCATTTAGTGGCTGAGTACTGCCACTAAATGAAGGAAACACTTCAGCCACTTGTATCTGGGATCTCTGGATCTTCTTTCAGTCATGATCCATATCTAATGACAACAGATGAGAGTTGGAATGTAGACAGACTGGTCAATTGAGAGCTTTTGTCTTTTTTAGCCCCGCTCTTCCTTCACCACGACGGAGAGAACCAACACTCATATTACTATAAACGAGGCCTCAATATACCTATCCATCCCTGCTTCCATCTATCTTCACTGATGAACAAGAAACCAAGATACTTAAACTCATCTACATAAGGCACTCTACCTTTTTCTAGTGGAGAACCAATTAAAAATCTCATCCTGGCTGCAAACCACTCGTGGAAAGTCACGGGTTGAAGACGCAACAGAATGAGATCATCTGCTAAAAGCAATGGTGAGGCCCTGGGGTTCCTAAACGAGAGACCATCCTCAACATGAAAGCGCTGAGTTACTCTCTGTGACGTTCACGGACACCTGGCTCTGTCTATCCTCTACTGGTAACAAATTACGTTTTTTTGCAGAGAATGTGGACACCACTTTACGCTTTGGTTATACAAGGACCCCAAAGCCCTTTAAGCATTCCCGGAGACACGCAACCAGGGAGACATCTTAAAATTGCAGGGCACAGAACCTCAACCTGGTCAAGACTAGGCTTACCCAGGGAGGTTAAGAAGCTTTATGCCTCTATAGCTGGAGCACAGTCTGTGCTCCTTTTTCTCAGAAGTTTTGAAAATAGCTGCCAGCAACTAAAAACTATCACACAACTGTAATTTTTTGAACATATCACAAGCTAGGAATTTTTTTCTCATCCCTTCGTTGCTTCACAGTTAGATTGTTGTACCCTAATCTTACATAGTCTCAACTATGACACCAGTGGCTTGTTTAAATCACTGCTGCAATACTGCCTACTGCTACCAAAAAACACAAAAACACTCCAGTTTATTATATTAAACACCCTAAAAGGGGCAAGCCTCTTTATATGTTACTGGTAAACTTCTATCCATCCCTGAGAGCGCTCAGATAAACAAGCAAGGTTTGTTCTACATGTCCTGCCATGTCGCTAGTGCAGAAGAGGTCTAAGCTTTCTTAGTTTCAGCTTTTCTATTTGTCTTTTTTAAGTGTTGCTTGTTGATGTATGATTTCATTTTAAGGCTTTTTTGTTGTTGTCGCTGCTTCTGCTATGCATTGTGCTGATAAATTACCCCTAAATACAAACAACCCAAAAGTTTAAAAAGTTGCATAAACCTTTGAGAAGAGGTCCTTTCTGGTGTAAGCACTTCTTAGGGTTGCCCTTGCCTTCCGCCTCTGGGACCAACTGCATTTATGGTAAGCGAATAATCTAAAAGGGCAATTGAATGCATGTAAGGCATCAACTACTATAGACCTTTTACAGAACCTAACTTGAAAAAAACATCCTGAACTAGCCCTTTAAGGAGGCTTTAAAGAGAACAGAAATTCCCGTAAGGTGAGGAGGGGTTTATATGCTCTTAGGAGGCGAGTGTAAAACAAGTCCCAGAGCTCTATCGTACACTTACTAAAAGGAAAACACCCACAGATCTGACTCCTCGGCAGACCCCCCCTCCTCTCTATTATGGTAACCTCTTCTGTTCTCCAAAATAGCTCCGCTCTATTAGGCAGAACACTTACAGAGTGGACGGTTTATAACTCGGGTCCCTGCCCAACACTTATTTTTGGCCCAAAATCAGCCACGGCAAAATGTGGCTATCTAGGAAAAGACAGGCCTGTGACCCCCCCACCCTTTAGAAGATGAAGGACAGGAAATCAAGGCCACTTCCTGCTCCAGTAAGATGAAGCACAAGGATGACAATTAAAGAAAATTTAATTGTGTAACGGTAGTAACTAGATGTCCTGCACGGTGAAAAGAAATATATAGATGATCATATTTTCTTTGCAAAAAATTATTGTGCAAAGAATAACGCTGATAACAACACATATGTCAAACTAAATTAAAGGTCTCCTCATTTCCCCACAGCCAAATAACCTCATAAAAAGTGGTGACATTTTTAATTCCTGGGTTTCATTCCCAGCTCAGAGGAAAACACTTAACACTCGTTTCGACATGTATTTAACCTCTGGTCGGACCTCGTACAGGGGATGAAGTCAGTTTTCATTTTCCCTGGAAAAGAATCTGTCCGTCTGGCCGTTGGATCGCTCCAGTTGGCTTTGCTGCTGCAGGACAAACTGGAAGGACTCTGACCTGAACGGAGGAAATCCTTTCAATTCATATTGTCTCTTCATATTCTCTTCATATTCTTCTTCATATTATCCCCAAATTGATTTGATCAAATAATTAAATCTGATGCTCACCATCTTAACTACAAAGCGGGAAAATGGGTAAAGATTGAAAACAATGACCCAAGTGGGAAGTCCGAATTAGACAGATTTTACAGCTTGATGAGTGTTTTAAAGCCCAGAGCCTTCAGATCTATTTTTCCAATGGATAACACTGACCTGTGACTCTTGACACAGGATTATACTTAACTTTATTTGTTAAGTGTAAAAACAAGAAATCTGTGAGGGGGCAAGTATTATGTAACCTGACCCTAGCCAGCTGAATTTCATTCCGCTTAGCTCTGCCTAGCTTCACTCCCATCCATCTGGGACCTCTCCCATAGAGAGTGATTTCTTCAACCAATTTTATTGTCCATCAGGACGCAGGGCTGGAGTTTCATAGATGTTACATAGTGGAGAAGCGACCGTGAGACGGATTCAGACAACAATGGCGGCTCGCATCGAGGAAGCAAGCATTAACATTGATGCTGCTATTTCTTCCGTGTTGTCCAATCTAACTAATATTGTTTAATTAAAAGAACATCAGAGAACGGTTCTGAAGGCTTTTGTTGGTGGAAACCATGTTTTCGCTCTTCTGACCGGATTTGGCAAGTTTTGTTTTCCGGAGCGCGCCTGTGGAGGAGCAGTTAGTGCGAACCATATTGGGAGGCCTTTAGTCCTCGACGCGTTCGGCCCGGGATCGACTCCGACCCGCGGCGCTCTGCCGCCTGTCTTCCCTCCTCTTCCTGTCTGCTCACTGTCAATAAAACGCGTGCCACTAGAGCCGCAAACACATTTAAAAAAAAAAAGTTTTGTTTTTTCCTGCGTCGCTCTCATCAGCGTCACGGTTAGGCTTTGGTGTGAGTGGTTGAAATAGCACGTCGATAAAGATGACAGACAAGTGGCTTATCCAATCATATGCAAGGATTTTTGATAAGGCCCAGCCTTCTGAAACGCCATTCCTATGGATCTGTCCCAGATGGATGAGTGGAGCTAAGCGGAACGAAATTCATCTGGGTAGGGTCAGGTTAAGTATTATGACCAAAAACAACTGAAGTTCTAAATATATTAGTTCTTGAATGGGAAATATTTCCATCAGCAGATGGGATCCCAATTGCAACCCAAAAAGCTTGACCGGAGCATCGTACCATTGATGCTGTTACTAAAATACTATTTATATTAAAACAATGTAGAGCTTTTATGGTTTTAATTACACTAGTTTATGAGAGTTAGAGAACACAGATGTGGTCTGTGACAACATGAGCTGCATAAGGGCTGAAGTTGTTGCTAAATTAGGCTGCATTACTGCCGCTGTGAGTGCATGTAGGTCAGTGTGTCGCTGCGTTACAGAAAAGCTTATTCACGCTGAATCAACACCGACAACTCAGCTGAGTTTGGTGTAATCTATAACCAAACAGTACAGCAGAAAACTCTTAATGGGTGCGTTGGCCACTAAAGTAGTCTCATGTATTATTAACCCACCCGCTCTCCAGTCTGAGCTTGTTTTGCTGAGAAGCTCGTGCACACTTTCACCCAGACCCACACAACAGGGTCTTATAGCGGCAGGCAGACACAGCCGGGAATAAGCAGGGAGGTCAAGCCGCTTAGGTCTCACACACTCAAGTATAATCTTCTGATGGATCAGTTCTGTGACCCATAGTATGCAGCACCCAGCGTCTGCTCCAAAACACACCATTAAAATCGAAGGGGATTTCCTTGTAACGCTCAACCTACCATTATTTTTAATTACTATGGGTTTTCTAAAGCTTCATCCACACCAACCTGCCCAACCACAACTTCCCAACTCCACTGTACCACATAGAGGACATATGGCACAGATAACAAAGCTTTAGTGCATTACAGGATATTGCAAAATCCCGGAAAATAACAAAAGCTACATATCCTCTGGACCCTTTTTGGGATTTCCATATTTTAGGAAAGTTTGAAAATGTAAACTGAATGCTGAAATTAATACAATACAACAAAGCTACAGAGGTATGCAAAAACAATAAAACCAAGGAATATTTTTTTCCATCCATCAAACAACCTGCCTGAGATCAAAAATCTATGGTTTTAGTTTGCCAAGCTAAACCTTTGACAGACTGGTCGGAAATGTACAAATTAAACCTTTTTTTTTTTTTTTTTTTTTTTTTTTGCCAAGTCAGTAGTCAAGAGGGACCAGCAACAGCCTGTAAAAAAGTGAAGGGGTTTTTACTAAGGGAAAAAGATGCAAAGATGATCACTTTTTTAAAAATCAGTAGAGGTTTGAGAATGAAGTCAGAAGAAGTCCAACAGGTGTTTTAAATCAAACAGGAAGCAAGACAAATTGCAGAAGATAGCTTTTTAACTCTTGCTGTCACTGAGACGGCCAAGAAAAAAAAAATGTTTGCAGCCTGTTGGAAAGCTTCATGTTAAGGAGGCTATTTTTAGCATCTGAGAAGACACAGAGACTGGTGCATGGGTTGCACTTAACACTGTCAGCTGCACTAAAGGCTAAGAAAAATGTTTTACAAATCTAAGCGCCGCAAATATTTCAGGTAGCAAATATTTTATTGCGGAATGAATCATTTAATTTTTCCTTACAAATATTACTTTGTATAATGTGATGGGGCGGCGACCTATCCAGTGTGTACCTGAACTCTCACTCAATGACTGCTGGAGAAAGGCACCACTGTCCCCATGACTCTGGATGGATGGATGGATTGTGCCTAAAGGATAAGTTTTTTTTTGTTGTTGTTTTTTTTAAACAATTCAATATATGTAGTACTTGACAGAGTAAGAGAGACTGTATAGGCTGTTTGGGCTTCCTGTCTGTTTGTTAGGTGACCTACTCTGTTATGCACATAGACAGCCGTTGGTGAGGAGAAGCTTTGTGCACAGTGCAACTTAATCCCCAGCCATTAAACTTTATCATATTCAAAGTGGAGTTTCTTATTAATATATGGCAACACACAGTCATCACTGTCATATCAGTCAATTTAATATTTGGCAGGAAGCTATGCTTCAAGAGTCATGCATTTACTCTCTACCAATAAATAGTAGTTTTGCCCAGATGGATATACTAACTGAATTGCATCCCCCAACATCTAATGTAAATGTTTAAATATCTCAACTTTTTTATATATGTTTGTCTTATGCACTTTGGCTGTGCTAATGCAAATTGACTCCCATTCCAAATGAAATGTTGAATACACACTACCTTTGCAATTTCACTTCTATTTCTGTATTTTGTTTTCCTTTCTAATGTTAAAACCCTCTGAACTTTTTATGTTTTATGTATTTTTTTGTTTAATTTTATATATTTTATTATATGGCTACCGATTTGCATACACGGAAGGGGATAATGACTTTTAAGGATTTTGCATAAAAAAAAAAAAACTTATCAATTACCAACACAGAAATTGTTCTTGCTTATACAGGGTTGAAAAGAAATACTTAACAAGGCCATATATATATATATATATATATATATATATATATATATATATATAAAATAAAATTACTGCTGGATCTCTTAGTCTGAGTCCTCTGTAAATGTATCTACAGAGGTGTTCCTCCATCCAAACTAATTTAGGAGATGTAAAAAGCTGGGAACCTCCTAAACAGCTAGTGTGTATGTATATATATATATATATATATATATATATATATATATATATATATATATATATAATTTATTTATTTATTTATTTTTTTTTTTTAAAGCCTTCCATTACTCCATTGGGGATTTTTGCAATGCATCAAGCGTCATTCTCACAACTTTTACGAGAAGCACAATGTTGCCTGCTAATTCACAGTGTACAAGTTATGCAAGATCTGGGGACAGAGACAGCTAATTGCATCACTCTCTCTCATAATGACACCCATCTGGTGTGGAGCTCCCTTTGCTCAGCCACAGAGCAGGGACACAGAGCGTTTTAGGATATTACTATTAGGCAGGGAGGCTGGAACTATTGATTACAGTTACATAAGAGCCCCCTCCAGTTATTTTATGCACTTCACACGAAACAACTGCTTTTGATTTGTCATACTACAAATCAGTCAATACACTCATGGCAATAAATGGTGCGGTTGTTTGAGACGTTGAAACAGAAATCATTTTGTACAGCGCCAATAGAGCTTTTAGCATGCTTGATGTGTGAAGAAGCAGAGGGATGTTGTGGCCTGTAACGTGTCTCTCTGCTCTCCACGTCAACAACAAACAATGAGCCTCTGACCCGCATGTGCCTGCACAAAAATGAATAAACTGTTAGGAGAAGGGCCAAAATGCACTGGTGCTGGGTGAAAACCAGATACAGAAGATTACCCGTGTATGTTAAAGCTTGTGCAACACTTGTGTTTCAAGCTGAAACATCATCGCGGTCTGAAGCCGAACAGGCACAATCACTCCTTTATGAGCGTAAAACAGATCTTTCCAGTCCTGCTGTGGCATTCCCATGGCTCATGGAGGACTTAATTACAAGCTGCGTAGACAGCAGCTTTGTGTGAAGTTACATTCTTTGTCAAGCTAGGAAGTTGCAGAAAATACTAAAACTTCACGATGAATTCACCACAACAGAATATGTTACCAAGGACGGGCCTTTTCATTTAGATCCCACAAGTTATTTATTTGGCATTGCAAAAATACTTCTGTACGTTGACTTTTTTTCACATTCTATCAAATTAAAAAACACAAATTTTCTGAAGCGGGATTTTCATACTAAAACCTCATTACTCGGATACCCTTAAATAACACCCAGTACAAACAAGTGCATTCAGAAGTCACCTAAAAGGTAAACACACTCCACCTGTGTGCAATTTAAACTCAATAGTCAGTAAAACTGTTCTGTGAAGGCCTCAGAGGTTTATTAAGAAACATAAATAAACAATCAGCATCATGAAGATTAAGAAGCACACCAGACAGGTCAGGGGGAAAGCTGTGCAGAGACCTAAGCACTGTTAGTTGGATTGTGAAGCAATATTAAAAGCTCCTAACATCTCATGACGCTGAAAACATCCTCTGCAAACAGAAAAACAAGGAACAATTGTAAACCTACAAAGACATGGCTATCCACCCAAACTGACAGGCTAGTGAAGGAGATAATTAACCAGAGGAACAGGCAATAGACCCCTGATAATGCTGGGGGAGCTGCAAAGAACCATAGTTCAGATGGGAAAGTTTAAGGGCAACCATTTCTTAATTATTGCTCTTTAAATCTGACCTTTACAGCAGAAAGACAATACAAAGAGAAAGCCACAAGAAGTCCCACCTGCAGAACCAGAAGGAAATAATCAAAAGTGTGGAAAAAGGTTGTCTGGTCAGATGGCATCAAAATTTAACTTTTTGTCTCATTTGCAAGATGCCATGTGTGGCAAAAAACAAAACAAAACTAAGACTACACATCAACCCGGAACATAACATAACCACAATGAAATATGTTCGCAGCAGCATCATGCTGATGGAAAGGTTTTCACCAGCAGGGACAAGAACTGATGAGAAGATGGACAGAGCTAAGTACGGGGGAAAGCTAACCTGTAAGATGCTGCAAAGAATATTTATGTGTTGGAATCATCCAATCAAATCTCCTGCAAGACTAGAAAAAGATGTTTACAGATGCTCTCCATCCAATCTGACTGACACTAAGCTAATCTGCAACGAGGGATATACAAAAACTGCCTAATGCGATCATCGATCTATAAAGGCATTGGGTCAGAGGGGCTGAATACAAATGCATGCCGCACTTTTCAGATTTGTATTTTAGTTTCAAACCTTGCATCATTTTCTGCCCACACAAATATGCACTACTTTACGTTGGTCGGTCAAGTAAAATTCAAAACAAAAAACACGTTGAAGTTTGTACTTGTGGTATGAAAAACGTTTAGGGCTATAAATACTTTTACTAGACTGAATACCTACAGTGCTTTAAAGTTAAAAGTGGCCAATTTTGAACTATCTCCTTGTGTGTTCATCATCATTTAAACTCGTGTTTCTGTTCACGCAGCCACGTTTCTACAAGTTGCTCCAGGCCTCCTGAGGCATTTCCATTTCCCAACATGCATTCTTGTATCCAGCGTCGATCTCCTCCCTCAGGCGTCCCTGGCTGCGCACCAGAGTGAGAATGAATAAATAATATGAAGGTGTGGCTGGATGTCTGGGATCCTGACTCAGGATTCCATTTCCCTGACAAGAGAGCTTGGACGGTGTCCGTTTCGAGTTGCCTGGCGACTTTTTCCAAGAAACTAGGAACAGTCAGGTACAAAGGAGCACTGAACACCCCTCGCCGAGACTCGGACGCAACAAAAGGGTCAACTCCGTTTTCCTCGGGGTGAAAATGAATCCGAGGGTAGAGGAGGAGGTGTGCCGCAAGGTCGCCCAGATGTTGCAAGTCAGAGGTCCAGACAAACTGATCATTTATCAGTATTAATGGTGACATATTAATATGATACTGAAGCCTTAGGGCTACCTCTGTGAACAGGTACTTCATCTCAGAGCAGCCCTGTAACTGGGATGCCCCCTGACACAGTAACGTCAAACATGCACAGTCAGATTCTTTACAAGTGCTCTAAGGGATAAGATGCTAATTTATGTGAGCTGTTAAAAAACAGATCAAACAACAAGCCACATTTTCTCCAACATGTCTCCGTCTATGGAGGTGCCAAAGTGAAACAAAGCATTTAGTTCTCAAGAAATATGTCATTGAATAAACCATTTAAAGATAAATCTAGTTGAAATAATTTCCTAAATACAAAAATATATCTGCTGGCAATAAAACTAGATTTTTTTAACACAAAAAAAAAATGTATAACTGTTTCACTGTTTATTCTGGGTTTGTGTGTTTTTTTTTCATGGACACGAATCCAATACTTTACTGATTAATTTTATCCTACAGCACAACCTGTCCGAGTCGGTGGGCACGGCTACAACTCCTCCAGTCAACATGCCAGGTATGAAACTGCGTTCCCAGCTTAACTACAGTAAATATAAACCAGGGGTGAAAGTGGGCATCTTGTACAGGATCCACTTGAGTCTAACGAATATAAACCATATAAGCAAAATCAGTAAAATCATGGTGGATGCAATGATTTGAATGACACTCTGTGAAATTTTCTGTGGTTAATATTGTATTAAAAGCATTTATAAAAAAATACACAAATGTGTTTTTGTTTGTTTTAGGTGCCTGGATATGATTTCAGATAAGGAAAACAATAAAAGGGACATCGCCACTGATCATTAGCTACGTTTTCATGGACAAGAGTAAGTGGAATAAAGGGCCGATCGGCATAAAAACACGTCATGTAAACGAGCCAATCGGAATACCGCGATTGGATTAAGCTCAATTGGAATTAAATTGTATTCCGAATGAGAGAGGAGGTTTATGTCGATTGATAATCCAATCAACATGCATGTAAACACAGGATCAAGTTATTGCAAATGTGGCAAACTGACCCGAGTGCGCATGTGCGCCTCGTGACATATTTCCACGTTGTTGAGAGGCGGAAATACGTTGAGGAGCGAAACTGGCTGTGCCGCCTGATACAACCTTTCTATTCGAAACATTAAAGGAGCTCAGCATTATTATTTATTCAGTAACGACTCAACCATAAGACAAACAAATCTGAAGACAAACAAACTTGTATAATACTGCTTTGTTTGCTATTTTTTTGTTGTTCAGCAAAGACAGACGTTTTTCTTCGTCTGTGTTTTTTTTATGGAATTTGATAACTGTCCATGTCAAAGTGGTTCTATTCTGAATAAAGCCAGGTGCATATAAAGGCACATTATGATCGGATTAATTGACTGTTGGTTCGGGCATGTTATTTTTATAAATATTGAATTTAGATAGTGTTTTGAAAATATTAGTTAAAGTAGTCACCTGGGAATTCAATAAATTTGTGCCATATGTCCACGCAGCCAAACGTTGCATTCACACCGAACACGACTGAGGCTTGCCTGAACGGGTGATTTATATATTAACCCTATCAAAAAGACGATGTCAGGAGCGGTGAAGCGGAATGAGAGCGAGGCTGAACACACGGTTTTCGCAGGAGTTCATAAATCTGAAGTTTTCTGTCAATTCACGTCGTGGCAACCAATCAGGGACTGGAAGTTGTTGTGACATACGGTGAAGGAGTGCAGCGGAGTGCAAAGCTTTTTTCAACCAAAATGGAAGATAGAAAACTTAAAATTGACACGGGATGAAGTAAGGAATGCTCGTTACAGATTTTGTGGGTGGCAGGGAGCATCTCTGGAGGATCTGGTGGACTCTCAGGGACGCCGACACCGTTGTTCCACTTTCCTTACTAAACACAGCACTGGGACTCGTTTGGTAAAACCCTGGACTGCCCCGTTGAGTTGAACAGACAAGCAGATAGCAGCTCCTCCTATGTGATGAAGCCGTGAATTTGCTGTCACCATTTATGTATGTGAAGAGTACAGCAACCAACACTACGCAGCTCACGTGGAAATTTTGCAGGAATCACGTTCGGTGTGAACACACCTCGCTGGGATTGCTCATCCACTTTAATGGAGTCAGACTAAAGCCGCTGTCTTTGCCGCCTTTAATTCCAAGTTTTTCTTACATAATATTTTGAGTTATGAGCACGTAATTACAATTGACACCTGTTTGCCTGGTCTAAGCCATTATTGTCTCACACACCCCAGAAGCTGCCCTGACCCTTGATTCAGCTCACAGGACATAATGAAGGCACAGCCCAACCAGAGGATGAAGAAATTTACGTGACATTGAATTTATCCACCAGCTCCATCCGTAAATGTTAGGGTGTACGTTTCAGTGCTTTTTACGGTGCGTGGAACCACAAGACCAATTAAGTAACTAAATAGCAGAAAATTCTCTACTAATTATTTTTTTTTACAAAGAATAACATTTTATGTATTCATTATAAGCACGATCATATAACTAAATATATATATATATATATGTTTACGTATATTTTTTTAAATATATTTTGATTCCATACATAATTTAAATTTATTTGATGCCTTGTTTATTTACTAACGTGCGGCACCTTTGGATTTCCATACATAACACCCCACAGCTGGAGAAGCTAAGAATGAAAGAAGTTTTCCAACACCACCACTGTGCTTTAATTGTTATCTATAAACTATTAGGAGCAGGGATTTTTTTTTTTTTTTTTGAGACAAGCTTTTATATATATAAACAAACTCTTTCCCTGCCACAGCAATCATTCTTCAGCCACTCCAAAACAAGCTCTGCAGCTCTCTCTGGTGTAAACAGGTCAGGGTCACATTACTCATCGTAAGACCTGTTGCATATTCGCATGTCAGCCCACTCGTTACTCCCACCCAGCTGATCTGAAGTCAGCCGTTTCGTTTTTTTTTTGTTGGAACTGTGCGTAAAAGACAGATCCACCGTTTGCCGAGCCACGCGTCTAAACAGGCACCAAGCAAGAGAAGAGGGGACTGGAGCGTGGGGGAGGTAAAGGTGTGTACTCACGACCAACACAGACGTCCTCACCACCTCGGAGACACTCTGCCTGAGCTCAGCCGCGGTGCCTGGTTTACTCAGACCCCGTGTAAATTTCCTGGTCTCCGGGTGCGCTGGGGTGGCCATCGTTACGCACCGCTTCGCATCAACCGCCCATCCAATCCAACGGTGACGATCATCGACGTTCAGAGGAAATCCATCCTCGGTTTATCCGGGTCGATCCCCCGCACCTACAAGCGTGCACCACGAGTTTGAAGTTGGCTCATGTTGATGTGGAGTTCCCGCCCACTGATTCAGCTTTCCTCCTAAAAAAAAAAAAAAAAAAAAAAAAGTCCTGAAGTTTCCTGCAGTTTTGCTCCTCAGCTCCGCTTTCCTCCGGAGCAGGGTTTCATTGGCCGACCAGCGTCAGGCAGGAGGTGTTTAATCCGCTCTGCCCTCTGCAGCACTCCGCCCCTGCGCCGGTTTAGCCATGGTTTAAAGGCCTGCCCACTGCAGGACGGGACAGCCGCTGCCAGTTCTGGACTTTGGACTGTAGGCAGCAACAGGCGAGAGTTTGAGCAACCGGGACAATGTTTTGTTCATCACGAAAAGGAAAAGAAAGCGCAAAAGAGATTGCCTGCATTCTGACAATCATTTGAAACTGCCGTAGAAAATCCACATCAAAATGACAGTGGCATTGAAAAAAAAAGTTAGGCTGTTTAAAGATTAAAATATCATGGGCACATAATAAATGGCGTTACACTGATTCATTACACAAAGTGTGATGTATTTCTGGGTGTTATTCTGTGCCAAACCTCCTTCTGTACACCAGACCTCATAAAACACCTGAAAGCACACCTGAGAAAGAAAAAAAAACACTTTATTGTTCATATCAGAAACAAAGCTGAACATTTGGTCTTTTTGGTGCTGGTTTTGTGCGTTCCAAAAATGTTTTCAGAGCAAACCCAACTATGTGCATTTTGGGTTTTAAACTAGGGATGATCCAATGCAGTTCATTAAACAACCAAACAAACAAAACTATTAAAATAGCCATTTAGTTTACTGAGAAGCTGGGGCTCAGACAGTCTTTAGCCATATTTTCTTAGTCTTTAAAGGGTGCGAAACACCAGAGGGCGCTCCTTCCCACTGACAGTCCATGTGCAAATGCAACCAGTGAGTGTAACCATAGACATCATATACGTAGACGCGTCATAGGGCGCAGGTTCGCACGTCAACGTCACCGCCATATTGTATGTGGCAGAAAAAAGTTGAGTTCTGTTATTGTGAACGTGAATCAGAAAACATGCCTCATTCCTGTGCTGCAATAAATACACACACACACGTATATATATATATATATATATATATATATATATATATATATATATATATATATATATATATATATATATATATATATATATATATATGTGTGTGTGTGTGTGTGTGTGTGTGTGTGTGTTTATGTGTTATGAATATAAGGATATTCCCAAATCCTATGGGATTCTGTGAGAGTAGGGAGTAGCAAGATGGCGGCCAGTGACTTCAGTTTTTCGGCAAAATCAGCACTCCAGTGTATAATATAGCTCAGTGGTTGCACCACAGACATCATATACGTAGATGCATCATAGGGCGAAGGTTCGCACGTCAACGTCACCGCCATATTGTATGTGGCAGAAAAAAGTCGAGTTCTGGTATTGTGAACGTGAATCAGAAAAGATGCCTCATTCCTGTGCTGTGTGTGTGTGTTTATGTGTTATGAATATAAGGATAAATTTGTTAAATCTAAACATTGTGGTCTTCATTATTTCATAAACCCGTGTCACATGTGAACCTTTAGGAACAGACTTTTTGGGTGAGTATTAAAGAGGTAAAATTAATAATATGAGGAAAAAAAAGTCCTAAAGTAAAAATAAACTAACAAACACAAAAATGATAATGTTATGATAAAAACATCATATTATGAGAATTAAGGGGGATCATTTCCAGAATAATCACAGTTTGCAGAATTATTTCACTCCTGGAGTAATAGGGCCAGGTTAGATTATTTTAATTATTTTTATTCTTTAGGAGAATAAATTCAGGAGAATGAAGCTAAAGGGATACGAAAATAAACTTGTAATATTACAAAAATGCTACGAATACAAAGTATATTCAGAGCATATATATATATATATATATATATATATATATATATATATATATATATATATATATATATATATATATATATATATATATATATATATATATATATATATATATATATATATATACCCTGTGTTGCCACTCTGCAGCTTCAGTGTGTCCAGTTTTGCTACATGGTGCAGCCTTAGTTTATAGAAGGCAGATACAAATAGTGAAATCAGCCAGAATACATTTCCATGCAGCACAGGAATGAGGCATCTTTTCTGATTCACGTTCACAATAACAGAACTCGACTTTTTTCTGCCACATACAATATGGCGGTGACGTTGACGTGCGAACCTTCGCCCTATGATGCATCTACGTATATGATGTCTGTGGTGCAACCACTGAGCTATATTATACACTGGAGTGCTGATTTTGCCGAAAAACTGAAATCACTGGCCGCCATCTTGCTACTCCCTACTCTCACAGAATCCCATAGGATTTGGTTGCAACAACAAGCAGTTTTCTGGCTGTGTGAAAACGTTTCACAGGTAATTCTACAGTCAGTGGATGTACTAACACTATCAACTACTAGGAAATTAGGTGCTGAAATATTTCAAACGGTATTTATATTATATATATATATAAGTATGTGTGTATGTATATATGTATGCATATGTATGCATATGTATACATACTGTACATGTAAATATATGTTTTGTTATTTATATATTTATAAATGTTCTTTTTATATATATATATATATATATATATATATAATGCAAAATATTTCAGCACCTGACTTTCTCAGTACTTGATAGTTTTAGAACATAACATAAAAGTATATGGCATTTGACATTTTGAAAGTTTTAAGCCCCCCCCCCGAACATGAGAAAATCCTTGTTATTCGATGCTGTAGCGCACATATTCCCTAGTTACTGGGGGAAATAGGGAGTACCAATATGGCAGCTGGTGGCTTCAAAGTGACTTGTTCTAACAGTGGGCTATTAGCACTCCAGTGTATAATATAGCTCAGTGGGTGCAACTGACATGAAGCCTTTTCAATGCTAATGGTGCCCCCATGGTATAAATAAAATCTAAATATCACAAAAGGCAAGAGTAAAAAGTATATTTTGTTTAAAGAAATGTCTACTGATAAGTTTGTCCATGTACTATTTACAAATTGACTGCATATTGAGGAGGTAATCCAGCCATTTGATTCAGGCGCTTTGGACCAGGGACACGTCGCAAAGCTCCAGGACAACAGACCTCGAGGGCAGGAGGTGGACCCTAACCAGAGACAGACAGAAAGAGAGAGAGAGAGAGAGACAGGCAGACAGACAGACAGATAAACAGACAGACAGACAGAGATAGAGAGAGAGACAGACTATCAGACAGACACAGACAGACAGACAGAGAGAGAGACAGACAGACAGAGACAAACAGACAGAAATACAGAGAGAGAGAGAGAGCGAGCGAGAGGCAGGCAGGCAGACACACAGAGACAGACAGACAGACAGACAGACAGAGACAGACAGGCAGGATGACATACAAAGACAGACAGACAGACATACAGAGAGAGAGAGAGCGAGGTGGAGACCCCTGGTCTAGGTCAGCAGGATTTTTTATAGATATCTTTAGTTAATGTAAAATTTATGTTAAAAAAAAATAGAACAGAAAATCTTCCTTCAGAGATTATATCACCCATTACACAAATGTTCATTAAGGCTCACAAATCAAAAGTACTTAAAAAACATTTGGAGAACTCATCTGGAATCTTCTTAAATTAAAGGATAACTATACACTTTATATACATGTTAAGCAGAAATGGGAGAAAGAGCTTTAAATTTAAATAAGGAGGCAGGATAGCAGTTAAACTGCTTTATTTAAAGAAGTGAACTTTCAAGTTGGGTGTCTGCATCTCCGGGTGGGATCTGGCAAGCGCTAAGGAGAAGAGGTGAGCAGGGTTATCGGGGTTGTAGATGTTGTGCAATTATACACTGTTAAAAGTTATTTAATGTTTCATAAATAACTCTCTGTCTGTTAAGTATTGTCTGGTGATGATCAGCTCTTAAGCTGATATCAAGACAACGGTTGAAAGGGATGAATTCGAGCACTAGCGATCTTTTAACAGCAAAACCTGCACACACATAGAATAAAGGAGTGACAGCTTCTTTTCAAGTTCAAGAATTTAATAATTAACACAATATTTTGATTAAAAAAATCCTCTCTACTAGGCTAGTGAAACTTAACTAAACTACTAAGCAAAATGAAGATAGAAAGAAGCTAAGCTAAGGAACTATTTACATGCAAAACAAACAAAAGACAAACAAAAGTGGTTGATCATAATCAGAATACTTCAGTGAATCCTGGTTCACTGCAGATCTGATTAACAAAAACATGGAATGGAGTTAAAAAAAACATCTGCCATGTATTTCAATCCATTCACAATGCAAAGCCCAAGTTGAACAAAACATTATTTGTTAAAATAATATTCTGAGGACCGGTTTGTCCTGTAAAATCATTTAAACCCGTACGACCGAGTTTGTTAATGCGATTCTCCCTCCGGGCGCATGGGGTCGCTGTGGCAACTCGGTGGCTAAGAGGTTACAACATAATCATAGCTCTCAACTCTCACGCATTGACCGTGTGACACACGCATTTCACTGACTTCACACGCTCACACGCAACACATGACATTTCACACGCAAACATGGAATTTCTCACGCATTAAAATTACAAAGCCCGTCTGGGCTGCGGACGACAAAACTCCGCCTTCTGCTGAGCTGTTTCGGCTTCTTTCACAGCTTGTGGCCATCAGTAATTCCTGCTGCAGTTCTTTTTAACAGAGCAGCAGAAAGAGTGATCAGAGTTATGAATAATTTTAGTCTTAACAGTGGTGAAAGTGAGCCGGTAAGGTCCTGTACCGCGTACACAGGAGGGGAGGGGGCGAGGGGAGAGCTGCTGCCAGATAACCGATTCATTCAGAACCAGTCATGGCTGCAACATAAACTGTAACAGTCTAAAAGTGCATTGAGCTGAAAAG
>NC_046367.1:27197541-27264468 GCF_011125445.2 Fundulus heteroclitus
GATGTTTTCTTTAACCTGGCTCTCTGCTGCTGGCATTCGAGGCAGTAAGGCTTCTGGGATAACCATTGATGGCAATGTGTCTGGTTCTAAAACAAGGGGCGCGACCTTTGCTGACCTAAAAAACCTTAGCCTTTTAAAGATGGGTTTATCATGTTTTGATGGAGTGTCCTTTTCTTCAGAGGAGCTAGGTTCTGTTGAGTTTGTCTCGGTCTCTAACACTTCAGGGACATCCGAAGATGGCATCGGAGCCTTTTTAAAACATTTCGTGACCAAAAACGTTTTGAATTTCGACTTCAATGAAGGCTCCTCTTTATCGAAGATGCTAATATCTCGACTCTCAGAATCTTCTTCATCGTGCTTTGTTGATTTCGTCTCGGTCTCTAACACTTCTGGGACATCCGAAGACGGCGTTGAAGCCTTTCTACAACATTTCATCCCAAAACACCTTTTGAAAAACTTTATGAATTTCGATTTTGTGTCCTTCGATGAAGGCGGTGCAGGAACATTTTCTTTGTCCATTACCTCCTCCTTCTTGAATGTGTTGAAAACATCTTGACTCTCAGAATCTTCTTCATCGTGCTTCGTTGATTTCGTCTTGGTCTCTAATACTTCTGGGACAGCCGAAGACGGCTTTGAAGCCTTTCTACAACATTTCTTCCCAAAACACCTTTTGAAAAACTTTTTGAATTTCGATTTTGTGTCCTTCGATGAAGGCAGTGCAGGAGCATTTTCTTTGTCCATTATCGCCTCCTTCTTGAAGATGTTGAAAATGTCTTCCCTCCCAGAATCTTCTTTTTCATCATCGGTCGGATCCAAGTTAACCATTTGGTAAATCTGTTGAATTTGCCAGACCTTACTTGCATAATCTTCTTTTCTGGGGCTGTGCTCCGGTGATTCTTGCTGGGTTTGTGGCGAGCCATCTCCCTGTGGTTCTCTTCTCTGTAGTAGGATGGGTTCTGCTGATTTTATCTTTCTCTCTGATACTCCTGAGACACCCGAAGATGGCAGCGAAGCTCTTCTACAACACGTAAAGCCAAAACCCTTGCTAAAAAAAACATCTTTGAATTTGGATTTTGCATCCTTAGAAGGAGTTAGTGCAGAAATGTTCTCCTTTTCTGTTACATCTTCCTCCTTAAAGATGCTGTGACTAAAGCTTTCATCTGTGACATCCAGATTACGTTGTTGAAGTTGGGAGTCAGAAGATTTACTTGGATGTTCCTTATATTCTGTTGATTTTATCTTGGTCTCTGATGATGGACATGGAGCCTCTCCACAACATGTCCCAAAACCCTTTCTGAGAAAATCTTTGACTGTAGCTTTTGTACCTTTTGATGGAGTCAGCGCAGGAACGTCTCCTTTGTCTTCATTTTTGGTCACATCCAAGTTAGGTTTTTGGTAAATCTGTTGAATCTGGAAGACTGCACTTGACTGCTCTTCCTCTGTGGGCCTACACGCTGGTGACTCCTGCTGGGTAACCAAGGTTTGAAATTCCCCAGATTTTGAGGCAAGAGGAACGTGTTCTGTCGATTTTATCCCAGATCCCGGCAGTTCTGGGGCAGCCCGTGATGTTGGCAGGATCACCCCAAAACGCCAGGCCAAAAACCGCCTAATTCTTTTGATGAAGCCTTTTTGCTTCAGGTTTTCGCTGTATTTTGAATTTGTGGAGATAGAGCGTATTACAGCCTTTGATACCTCTTCGTACATTACCAGGTGGATGGCATCTATGCTTTCAGGGACGACTTCTGGTTTCCTATTTATTTCATTTGGACAGTGTTTTTGAATGTAGTCAATCAAAGGGTCTACATGTTTCTTTAACAGGTCTTCAATTCTTTTTTGTGTCTGATCACTAATACGTCCTAAACGCAAACACCTCAACTCATCCTGGGTCAGCTCCCGAAGACATTTAAAAAATTCGTCTTTAAACTTCTCATGGTTGAACAAGTCCTCATCTCCTTTTTCTACCGTGGCAACTTTGTCCACTGCTGACGTTTGAGGGAGCCTTAGACCAAACATTTTTCGTAAAAAAGTGCTAAAGCTTTTCCGTGGCCGTTTTGACGGAGTGACCTCTTGCTTCAAATCACATATTTGATCAATCTGTTCCTGCTGGGAATCCAAGGTTTGAGGGAAGCCATGTCTCTGTCGTTTCCTAGACTGTAAGACAGGAAGAGGGACGTGCTTCGTTGATTTCGTCTTGGTCTCTAATACTTCTGGGACAGCCGAAGACGGCGTTGAAGCCTTTCTACAACATTTCTTCCCAAAACACCTTTTGAAAAACTTTTTGAATTTCGATTTTGTGTCCTTCGATGAAGGCAGTGCAGGAACATTTTCTTTGTCCATTACCTCCTCCTTCTTGAATGTGTTGAAAACATCTTGACTCTCAGAATCTTCTTCATCGTGCTTCGTTGATTTCGTCTTGGTCTCTAATACTTCTGGGACAGCCGAAGACGGCTTTGAAGCCTTTCTACAACATTTCTTCCCAAAACACCTTTTGAAAAACTTTTTGAATTTCGATTTTGTGTCCTTCGATGAAGGCAGTGCAGGAACATTTTCTTTGTCCATTACCTCCTCCTTCTTGAATGTGTTGAAAACATCTTGACTCTCAGAATCTTCTTCATCGTGCGTCGTTGATTTTGTCTTGGTCTCTAATACTTCTGGGACAGCCGAAGACGGCTTTGAAGCCTTTCTACAACATTTCTTCCCAAAACACCTTTTGAAAAACTTTTTGAATTTCGATTTTGTGTCCTTCGATGAAGGCAGTGCAGGAGCATTTTCTTTGTCCATTACTGCCTCCTTCTTGAAGATGTTGAAAATGTCTTCACTCCCAGAATCTTCTTTTTCATCATCGGTCGGATCCAAGTTAACCATTTGGTAAATCTGTTGAATTTGCAAGACCTTACTTGCATAATCTTCTTTTGTGGGGCTGTGCTCTGGTAATTTCTGCTGGGAATCTAAGACTTGAGAAGAACTGAGATCCTTAGGTAGCTCAGACTCTAAGGCAGTAAGAGGGACGCCTTCTGTCGATTTTACCCCAGGTTCCGACACTTCTGGGTCAGGCCGTGATGTTGGTGGGACCACTCCAAAGGAAAATGCCAAAAACCGCCTAATTCTGTTGATGAAGCCTTTTTGTTTCAGGTTTTTACTGTATTTTGGATCTGTGGAGACTGAATGTATTACAGTCTTTGATACCTCTTCATAGACAAACTGGTTGAAAATATATGTGCTTTCAGGGATGACTGCTTGGCTCCTGTTATTTTTCTGTGCACAATGTTTCAGGATGTAGTCAATCAAAGGGTCAACGTATCCCTTTACCATCGCTGCAATCCTACCTTTTGTCCGGTCATCTAAACGCCCTGAATTTAAACACCGATACTCATCCTCTGTCAGCTGCTGAAGACATTCAAAAATGTCAGCTCTAAACTTCTCCAGGTTGAAAATTTCCTCACCTCCGCTGTTTAATTCTCTTTCCTCTGCCATCGTGACTCTGGGGTTTCTTTCCTCTGGTTTGAAAACGTCTCTTCGGGGTCAGACTTGCTCCTCCAAGGTAGAACAGACCTGTAAGTGTTTTCAGAACGTACGTTGTGTCGTCATCAGCATCACAGGCATAGAACGTTTAAATAGAACTCACGTGGGCAGCTATCTGTGACGCGCTCGTTGAAGGAAAACAACACCTGCGTTAAATCCCAATGTTCTTAATAATGCATATTATTTTACTTCAAAGGATACTTTCTTGGTCTGTGAGGACCAGGGAACCGGGACCCCGCTGTATATTTAAAACAGATTCGGCTCACAAATTATGCCGAAAGGAGTGAAAGTAAATTATATATAGGCTACTTTTAAAGGCAAATAATCTCTCAACGGGGGTAGCTCTTTTAAAAAAAAACTTAGCTTTCCGTAGTAAACAGCAGAGCTTCAAAGATTGTAAATTGTACGTTTTTACAAAGCTCCCACAGTTTTGACAAAGAGTGTTTATAAATAACCGGACGATACGTCTGGTTATTGTTGATGTAGCTCCCCCTGCTGGTTGGTTGTTAGAACACGAGAGAGGTGGCGCCTTCCCTGATATCTGAATAAAGATTACCTGTGTAGGAGCCACAAATGAAAAGATAATTTGATGACCGTTTGTTTGGGTTTGTCTTCGTTTACTTTATTTTTGTCAATAAAGTTTACACATCAGCAGATTCCTCCTTTTTTGTCAACGAGCGCGTCAGACAAGGAACGGCCCTTTATTTTTTTATTTTCAATTTCTTTGAGCAAACAATACAAGCAAAATTTACATTGAGATGTTAAGACATTTTTGTAGCGCTCAAAAGGAGTAGGTAGAAGTTGAAGAACTTATAAGAACCTACCCCCAATTACAATATTTTTTTCATGTAACATATAAGGTCTTTTGATAAAAGGAGGCATTACAAATCAAAGCACAGTTACACAAATACAGTTGAAAGCAATTGTACAGAAAGAAGATATCTAGTACTTATCGAAAATGTTGCAAATGATCACATTTAAATGTTTGGGTTACATGCATATTTTTTAAGGATAGCATATGTATACATGCTTTTAAATTGTCTTAGTGTGGTACTCCTTTTTATTTCTATATCTAACCCATTCCACAACATAGCCCCTGCTTGGCTGAGACCCAGACTTTTAAGTCTTGTGTGAATACCATTTTCTCAACACAAATTCTCCTCTCAAATTATAATTATCTTCTCTACTGTTGAACATCTCTTGTATAATGCCAGGAAGTAGGTCGTGGCTTTCTTTGTACACTACAGCAAAAGTTTTAAATTTGTAATAATTTTTAAGTCTTAGATTTTCATTATGTGAGATTTTAAGAAAAGTACATTACATTACCTATACGCCTACGGTACGTATGTATGTAGGCGTATAGGTATATGTATATATATATATATATATATATATATATATATATATATATATATATATATATATATATATATATATATATATATATGTTTATATATATAGACCACTATGAATGTAAATAAGACATCATATGCCCATTCCTATTTTTTTTTTTTTTTTGTATTTTTTGGTATTCTTTTTGATCCATTGTATATATGAAGATTCACTGTATATAACTGAATGCACCTTTCCTACTCTGCACCTCCTTGTATGTGACGAGTGAATTTCTCTACTGTGAGATCAATAAAGACTATCTTATCTTATCTTATCTTATTAGTATGATCTTTGAATCCAACACTATAAATGATTCGTAAGGCTTTTTTTCTGAAGTTTGATAAGTGAATCTAGATTACTTTTGTACGTATTACCCCAAACCTCTATGCAATAACGAATGTATGGAAGAACTAATGAATTGTAGAGGATATGTCGTGCTCTATAATTAAGCAGGTGTCTTACGCTAGACAGTATTGATATAGGGGAGACCTGGGCTAGTTGTCACACGGGTAAGTTGTCACATTGCAATTATCTTCTCCATCAGAGGGTGCAACCAAAAAGTGGAATACTAGTTTTCTTCCTTTGCATGGTCAGGTCTAACGGACTGAGTGAGAAGAGGACAAGACATTGTAAGTTGAGACGAGCACCAATTGACCATTTTCCACTACGCAAAGTAAAAAATATTAACTCTATATTTTTTTAAATAACCCTCATTCAGATAAAAATTCTAGCAGTTATATATATGGACTTGTTAAAGTAGATATTAAGGCATCCAGTCATAACCCAGTCATTGTTCTGATTTAGCCTAACTTTAAGATAGAGCTTGCATTAGCAAACATGGTCATTTGGGGCAACTTGTCACAGTCATGTTGTGATAATGATAATGATTTTGACAAAATGATAATTTTCAAAAATAATTTAAATCAATACATCCTTATAAACATTTCACATTATTTTTTACAGAAAAAAACAGCGATTTAAAAAAGAGGACAAAGTGAGAAAGAAGATGGTCAGGAGTTATAAAAGAAAAACAGAACATGGCCGTGCAGCACCTGACAGTCAGGAAGGTGACCCTAGGTCACCTTTATGTCAATTACCGTACTTTGGGGTGATGCTGTAAAACATTCACACCAGCGGAAATTCAGGGTCAGACAGCTATCAATCAATGTTTCATAATATTTCATTTTATTTCATGTTATTTGATATGACGCATGTGCTCCTGGCAATTCAATCTACATAAACTATGTCAAAACTGCAACTCTTTAGTTCTTTTGTTTGTATTCAAAGTTTAAGTGTCAGTTTCGTAATACATGTTGCATATTATTTCATGTTATTTCATAAGTAGTAAAAGTGAGTTATTGTCATTTATTCACTTAACATTAAAAAATAACAACAAAATTCATTTTGCCCTTATTTTATTGGTTGCAAAGCCCCGTGTGACATCTTACCCCATATAGTGTGACAACTTACCCTTTGGAGGGGCAGCTTGTCACATGGTGACGATCTCCATTAGATCGCTTATAACTCTGCACAGAAATAAGATATGAAATATACCCGAATACAAAATATATACCTGAGACTTTGGTCTTTCATCTGGTACATATGTTTTTTAAATATGGTGTTTGGATTCCAATATTTATGTATGAGTTTAAAAAGTGGGACAACTAGCCCCGGTCTCCCTTACTTCTTGCCATTTTTGATTGAACATTTGCTATTCAGATGTAAGCTGCGTTTCCAGCTTACATCATGACTTAAAATCGCGCCCAGAAATGCATGTTCATTAACTCTCTTAATATTAATATTGTTCACTTGAACATTTATTTGAATGTCTTTTGGTCGTTTGTCAAAAATAATCATTTTAGTTTTAGAAATGTTCATTGATCATTTAATTTCTTCAAACCATTGTTTTAACTTCTTTAATTCTATTGAGATTTCAGTCATTAGGAGCTGTAGATCTTTCCCTGAGCAGACTATGGTAGTGTCGTCTGCAAATAATGTAAACTTAAATTTTGCTGAGATATGACAAAGGTCGTTTATATATAATAAAAACAGTTTAGGGCCCAAAATTGATCCTTGGGGCACACCCAAGGATCAATTTTGGGGCACACAAGTCATGTATCGTCTTCAAGATGAGAATTCCTCTAGCTGTACATATTGTTCCCTGTTAGACTAGGATTTGACGCAGTTCAGTGGAACTCCTCAAATGCCATTTTCCTCAAGTTTTTGTATTAATATTTGATGATCCATTGTATCGAATGCTTTTTTTCAGATCTATAAAAACTCCTACAGGGATTTACTTATTATCTATATTATCAATTATCTCTCAACAACATCCATTAAGGCTAAGGCAGTACATCGTTTGTTTCGAAAACCATATTGATTTTCATTAAGTAATTTATACTTCTCTATAAATCTATCGAGACGAGCTGAGAAATCCTTTTCTAGAATCTTTGAAAACTGGGGTAAAATGGATATGGGTCTATAATTTGATATTTCCTGCCTATCCCCACTTTTGAATATAGGCACAACTTTTGCAATCTTCATTTGAGCTGGGAATGTTCCCGTTTCCAGAGATAGATTACACATATGATTTATGGGTACAACTATTTCATGAATGATTTTTTTAATTTGAATCATGTCAGTGTCATTGTGATCTTTTGATAGTTTGGTCTTGCATTGATTTATAATGTCTATTATTTCTTTACTGTTTGCTGGAGTCGAGAACAGCGACTCCTGAATTTCCAAAACATTTCCTAAAATATTTCCATTATTTGAATCATTCATTTTATTTGCCATTTCAGGTCCAATATTAACAAAGTAGTCATTAAATATATTTACTGACTACTAGTGTCCATCCTTCAAGGTCACTGTCTTATTAGCCAACTCCAGAAACTTAGAGTCTTCCTTTAACAGCCCCACATGCTCATCATAGTTGCTCTCAAAGAAGTCCATCTTGAACTGTTGTTTCCATAACTTGTCCAATGTAACAGCAGAAATCCTGTTGGAAGTGACTGTTGACAGACAATTTGGTATTCCACGGCGTTCTTGTTCAAGTGGCCCATTCCCTGTCAACCGAGCATCGTTCTGATGGCAAAAGGTCCATCACCTTCACTTCTGATGACCTCCAATGGTTCTAGAGCTCTGTGCATGTTCATGCCCATCAGAAGCTCCACCTGTGCTTTAATCTCAGGCAAACGAACGGGCTTCAAATGTGGATATTTGTCCAATTGTTCGTTGCTTTGGGATGTTACTCAGGTCTACAGGCATTCTATGCTGAGTGAAGAGGCCGGGCATGTCACAATACATATTGTTGTCCAAACCAGCGATTTCAAAGTAGATGGGAGGATGGGTGAAGCTAAATTCAAGGTTAACTTGGATTAAAACCTATAGGTTCTGCAAAAGATTTGAGGTTGACCTTCAAGCAAGCAAAATAAAATAATTTGACTTATAAAAATATTTTAAAACAATAATGTGTTAGTTACCCTGTATTGGTCTATTACACACAATACACATTTAAGCTTGTGGTTATATTGTGTCAAAATTCCAGCCAGCCAACCAGTCAGCCAGCCAGCCATGGTTGGGGTGTTAGGGGTTAGGGTCTCCCACCAGCTCATTATCAGAGTCCCAATGCATTCCCAGACCAGATGGGATAGTTCCTCTAGCGAATCTTGGGGTCTTCCCCGGTGTCTCCTCTCAGTGGGAAGTTCCTGGAAGACGTCCAAAGGGAGGGGTCTGGGGCAGATGGCTGAACCACCTTCACTGACTTCTTTTGAAGTGAAGAAGCATCTTCTTTAGCTTGAGCTCCCCCTGGATGATGGAACTTCTCTCTGTGTAAAGCTGAGGCTGTCCACCCAAGCTCATTCACATCAGCAAGCTCATTCCGGCCACTTGTATGCGGGATCTCTTTCTTTCCATCACGATCCCATAAACTGATAACTATTGGAGACCAGAAATTGAAGAGCTTGTATTTTTGTCTGTGGTCTTTCTTCACCACAATAGACCACAGACCATCTCTTTTACAGTAGACAAAGCCACCACTGGACATCTCCTGTTCCTTCCTATCATCAGTTGCGAACTCATACAGACACCAAGATGCTTAAACTCCTCAAAAAGTTAAAAAAGTTTTTAATACTTCTGGAAAGCACAGCAAATTGCTCTCATTTTAATGCCTTCCTGTAGGAGAATTTTAGAGAAATAAGTCATGGCAGCCCACAGCACACAAACACTCTCAGGGTACTTTCCTGGTCGTTTCCTTCCTGTGGTGATCAGTGTTTAATTCAATTGATAGAATTCACTATACCTTTATTGAATAGGAGATCAGTGAGACCGTGCCCCAAGATCTTGACAGGTTACATAACCAACCTAAACCAGCATTGTCTCTTTTTTTCCTTTTTCTGGCTGCAGCCCTTTCATTTTCACAGTTTTATGTTTATCGTTGACTCAGTTCCAGCACAAAGCCTCCAGAGGGCCGTTGAAACTGCCAAGACCCCAACCGTGATTTCTCCTTCTTCAATCCCACACCGCTGAATGAATGTGTAGGAGATACTTCCTTCAGGCTGTGAGAAAACGGGTGATGGAGATGAAAAAGAGTTTACCATCACTTGTCGCTGGGCAAAGCTATATTTAATCAGGAGTGGGTGTAGTGGAGGGAAATGCGTGCCAAAAAAGACCCCCACTCTTCATAAAAAGAGGAAAACAGCAGCAAGCAATTATTCAATCATTGCTGATTACATAACACAATCATGGGCACCATGATGTCCGTAATCCCCAACTTTATGACCTACTATCAGCGTCAGAGAGCAGTCGGGATAATGGGTGGGTCCGGTCAGGGGAGGCTGTTTGAAATCCACCCATGATGCCATTGGCTACAAGCCTGGGGCAACAGGACATGACCTACTGATTGAAACGTTGATAAAGACAATTCAGCTCCGGCAGGGGGAGGCAATGCAATTACAAAAACAGGAAAAACAAGAGATTCTGCATGAAGATGCAAATCCAGCACAAGGACAACAAAGGCGAAAACAGGAACAGCCAAAAATCCCCTTAAACATAAGAATGGCAACCACAAAAGAGATCAAACTTTGATAGACATGCAAAAAAAAAAAAAAAGCACAAACAGGACAGCAAACTCATAAAAAACAACCAATAAAGGGAGACAACCTGCAGCAAGATATGCTAACAATCCCTGGGTGTTTTTCCACTTACATGTAGGTGTCTCATGTCTGACAACCTATCCATGGGTGCAGGGTTCACGCTGGAATATATCTAGCAAAGCCCGGAGACAAGTTTATTTAGTGTTCATATTCTATACCAGATCCATCATTCTCTTAATGTGTAGCTCACCATTCTAAAAGCAAGGGTTAATGTTTGTTCCTTTCATTTATCCTGGATATATTTATTTACATCCAGGACTCCCTCGAAAAAGAAGTTCTTAATCTCAGTGGGACTTTTCTGGTTAAATAAATGTAAGAAAATAAATGATAAATAATAATCCAAATGTTTCCTTTTTTTAAATCTAAGTTAATAAATTACCCAATTCTTGGACCCTGATGTAGCTTGGTTTTGCATCCATCCATTAAAAGCACTGTTGTTCAAATGGAAGGGTATTTTCTAAATCAGGTTGAACATTTATACAATAACGATACAGGTTTCCAGATGAATTTCACAAAATGAGAACTGTGTCCATCATTTCTTCGCTCATGTAAGGTCGTTCGGGTTCCTTCGCCTGCTCAACAGATGTCATAATAACGTAAGCTTTCATTTGTGTCAGTTTTAGACGTAGTCCTGATGCTATGTTAGATTAACAAAGTTTTATTAGTAGAACTTGACATATGTTTATGCCTTGGATGAACACGGAGGGCCAAAAGTGCCAAAGTTGCATAAGTTATCCATCCATCCATTATCTATACACACTTATTCCTGCTGGTGCCGCGAGGGGTTACAGGTGCCTATCTCCAGCTGTCAATGGGCGAGAGGCGGGGGGTACACCCTGGACAGGTCGCCAGTCTATCGCAGGGCGCATAAGTTATCAAAATTGTAAACACATACATTAAATAGTGTACCTTAAACTGATTAACACAATTATCAATGACTATTTCACTGTTAAAATAATTAGTACATAAACAAATCTGGAAGAGTTTAAACATTCTTTATGAAATAATTACATTCTAAAAACAAATTTTATGCATTGTTAAAAACGTTGTTGTTGTTTTTTTAGTAACTTAGTATTTTATTATTACACGTGTTTGTCAGTCATGAGCGCCTCTCCAACAACATTAAGACTGAACTCTAAAACTCGAAAGATGAGCTTTGCAGTGTCCGCGACTGCCGCTGGATACACTTGTGAAACTCTGTTTTGCCATGTACAACAGCAAACAGAAAACAAACAAACAAAAAACAAAAATATACATACATATATTATGTATATATATATATATATATATATATATATATATATATATATATATATATATATATATATAGATAGATAGATAGATAGATAGATAGATAGATAGATAGATGTGTGTGTTTATTTTAATAACCCTTTTATTTTTGTATGGGCTATTTTAACTTGGATTCACTCGTTCTTTTAATGCTGTGCCGCAAACAGAATCTTTGCCAAGCGTGTGTCGTTCCAGCGCGGGCCGCTAGATGGTGCTGTTGCTCCTCAGAGCTCCCGGCGCTTGTCAGAGAAGGTGGAGGTGCTGCACTTCCTTCATTGTCTGAGCAAGAAGCAGCGGGGGAAGGTCCTGCGTGCAGCTCGCCTCCAGTGTAATCCCGTCTCTCCGCGGCTCACTCGCTCAGTCGGCCGTCATGGCGACCGCAGGGAGCCTCTGCAGCGGGGCGAACCGCGTCTGAAAGCTCCTCTGGGAGTCAGAATTTCTGTCCCTGCGCCCGGACGTGGATGTTAACACCTTCAGCTGAGCTGCGGGAAACACTTTGGCTTGGACAAGCCCGCATTTAGGGGAGAGAAGACGGGGGTAAGAGCCGCGCAGCGCACCGCAAGTCCTCCGTCAGCGTTGATTGAACTTGTTTGAGGAGATTAGGGCTGAGTCTTGGGAGTATCTTTCTCCGCGTCTTTGCGTTGATCCAGTGGATTCTTTTTTTTTTTTTCTTGTGAGGGGACTGCCCTGTCTGTCCTGCAGCGTGGATTGGCATTGCACGAATATTCCTCGGGCAAGCACAGCAGCCGCTCAGGTTTCCTCCGTCTCCGTAATTTGATCCGTGGATCGCCGTGACATTTAAATCATCCATCCCTCATCAGGAAGTGTGCAAATGTGATCTGCCAGTTTAGCTTCCACGGAGTGTCCAGGTGAGTCCGAGCAGTTTCTTAATGTCACCTGAGCCGCAGGTAATAATACCCCCGGAGGATTACTGCAGCCGCTGCTCTGTTAACAACCCACATCACAGTCACGGTGTCAAGGCTTGTGAGGGGTGAGTCAGGAGCGGCTCTCTCTCTCTCTCTCTTTTTTTTTTTTTTTTGTTTCACAAGAAATGCATCATGCAGTGTACCCAGTTAGGCAGGAATCCCTCCACCTAATCACCACACGCCACCGGTAATATCAAGGGAACTTCTGCAAATCCAGCCACACCCACATATCAGGATCTGTTGCAGAGCACAAGAGGAAATTGACCCTTCTTTGGTTGTTTTGTCATGCAGCTTCTTTCAGGTGGACAACTGGCTTTATCAGGCTTGCAGCCCTGCAGCCATTCAGCTGTCACTAAAGGTTTCCAGCTGTGCACTGGAAGGGGGGGGGGCCATGCACACAGAGGAGCCACTGTTGTGAAAAAAAAAAAAAAAAAACCCAGCTCCACATTGCGCATACGTGGGGAATTTCAAGGCAGCTCGTTCAAAAGGCAGAAGAGGGGTTGCCCCCGTCTGGAGACCGTCCCACACTGGGGGTCTTGTGTTTTCGTGCCAGCTGCACAACTGGTGGCTGCTCTTGTGCGTTTCTTTGGACCTGTTTTAGGCGCTGGGATTGAAGCACCCAGAACTCCTGACCCCGGCTGATTCATGATGCTCTGTGAGAGGGAGGGCATGTGTTGTCTACTCTCTTTCTCGCCTCTGTTTCACTGCTGCTTTGTGTGAATGGTCTCTGGTTACGGTGCCACGCAATGTGCGGGTCACGCGAGCAGGGGTGCCGTCGTGAATTTTAGGCCCTATGACAAAAAAAAAAAAAAATCAAAATCATCCCAAAAGCTCATATGTATATGAAAATTCCCTTGTTTTGGGGGGACCCCTGTCAGTCAGGGGCCCTTGGAATTGTCCTAACTCCCCCCGCCATATGGGACTCCTGCACACAAGCCATGAACTTAGAGGCAAAGCTCAAAAAAAAAACTGTTGCCAGGAATCGAGACGAGCTGTGGAGCGATGCTCGGTTAAGGGGTCAGATGTCATAAATTAGCGGGTTTGAATTAAAGCGTGCTTCTTTTTCACGCCCACAGCGACGGTGTTGGGTATAGCTCTCTGGAGGCTCTTGTCTGCACCCTCACTGGAAAACGGCGAACAAAACGGGTGCAAACGATACAGCGTCCTTTGTGAATGAAAAGAACGCCCTAAGGACCCTCTACTCATCCCTTTAACTCAAGAGATGTTACAAAGGATCTAATAGAAACCAGAGTCCCAAAGTTATTTATAAGTATTCTGCTGCTTTTATATTTTCATTATTGGGAGGCACTTTGTGATTGTAATGTGTGTGAAGGGTGCTATGCATTTAAATTGTACTTATTTGCTTTAAATGCAGAGAAATGGTGACATCACAGATAATTTTTCCAAAATTAATGAGAACGCAAATGGAAAGTGCATTTTGTGTGTTTTTTTTGTTTTTGTTTTCCCTCTTTCTTTGCATGGTTTTAATGAAATCCCTCTTTCAAAGATGTTTACCTGTATTTTATTTTATCGAGTTCGTAGGGCTGGGGCGACGTGGCTTGAAATAGAACCTCAGATTTTTATTTGACCAAATCCGGTTAATCAATTTTAACCCACCTCTTTTTTTCATTTCACAAAAAGAAATGAAAGCAATTTCAAGCATTTCATCTGGGAGTTGACCTGAATTCAAAGTGCAAGCTGTGAGACATGCTTGTAAAACAAGATGGTAAGATCTGCCATTGTAAACAATGAAAATATAACATGTTTGTTGCTGGTGCTATTATGCAATGAGCTCAGAACATGCTTTACTTGTGAAACTTCAAACTAACTTAAAAAAAAAAAAAATGAGTAAAATAAAAGTGTCACGTCCCATGGTAAAAAAAAATGTCCTCTTTACAATGTGACAATATATTTTCTGAAATATATTTTCATATTGTATATATTCAGCATTGTATGCTGTTCTCTTCATTGAAGCCCAATGAGTGCATTGGAAAAATAAAATCCCAATTTTCCAAAAATGAAATCTTAATGCATTCCAAATTCAAACTGATTGATTTAAATCGATTTATGGTCCAGCTCTACGAGACAGTATCGGTGTCTAGAAAGAGAAGTTATTCGGGTATGCTGAAGTAGTAGAGCTAAGACAAATTTGGCGAACTACGCAAACCGCTTAAAGTATCACAAATAAATCTCAGCATTTGCTCTTTATAGGAGAGGCAAGACTGCACGGGAAACAGATGGGGGCAACGTTCAGAGCAGTACCGGTTCAGTTTTACCGTCTGCAGCATCTATCCATCCTGTTTAGGGAGTCAAACACGCAGTCTGTCAAAAGCAGCTTGTCTTCTATGATTTTTAATTATTGTTTTTTTTTTTTTACTAATGCCTTCAGATTAGCTTGATTCTTGTGCCTCTTTTTGCACCATTGTCCCGAATCCACATAAAGACAAGTTAGCATGTTCGTATCTTAGGTGCACTTTTGAAAACTTGGTAGTTTGTGAATCCTACAGGGGAAATGTGTTTTATGTGTTTTATTTGCCAACGTGCACTTGGAAAGCACAGCACAAACGCACCCCTGCATGTCATTAATCCAGAGCTGGACAGAGCTTAGTATTTCGCTGTCCACCACCAGCTCCGTGACTCGTTTTCTCCACACGCTCTGATTATATAATCCTCTCCTTCTGAAATGCCTGACTCAGCTTTCAGCCGTAACTTGGCAGCAGTCGCTCACCTCTGCGGCGGCTGAACAGCTGCCCGCTTGTCCGCGGCGTTTCACTCGTTCCACTCGGTAACGTCTCTGAATGACATGAGTGGACTGGAATGTTTTAGTATGAATGAAGGGTTACGGGCCTTTTGAGCGGATCTGGCTGCGGATAAACAGTCGGAAGCACGGCTGCTGGACGCCATGTGTCATCGCAGAGCAGCCACCATTTTTTTTAAAGTCACTTTAGAATCGTCCGGTGCCGATGCTCATCTCCTCTTTAGTCGATGTTCGGCGGAGAAGATGTTTGTCGGCGGCCGTTTTATCGTTACCAGGAATTATCTCACTAAGCTGTTGGGTTTGAAATATCAGCCTGAGCATTTGGAATATTGTTTTATTTAAAGGAACATACATAATCTGTGTTATCACTATTGTTTCCTCCTGCTTATAAAGGCATGTTTCTCAAAGTTTTTGTCCTTTTTGGTGTTGAGCGTCTCCAAACATGAACAGTAAGGGATATAACTGCGGACCGATTAGGTGACGGCACTAATCTCTCCACTCCAAAATTCGTTGAAGCTCCATCCATTCAACCATTCTTTGAGTTGTGATATTGGGTTATTGGGTCAACAGGCCCAGACAGAAACCTTGAGGTCCCTCTCCACTTCATCCTGGTGGATCCCAAAGCATTTCCAGCCCAGAGGATTTATGTTCCCTCCAGTGAGATCTAGGAAGGTCCTGTGGCTCCCGGTGGGACTTTCCCAGAAAACCTATAAAGCAAGATTTTTTTTTTTTTTTTTTTTTGCAACTATCATTGTTAATTCTAGTTTTATTCTAGTTTGGATTAATTTTACATCACTGCCTTCGACTTTTTCTTTTCAAGCGGGGTGTTTCCCATTCACCTTTTGTGCACTCTGCTCTCAGGTTACTCTCAGTTCACATCACCAGCAGCATATTTACACGTTTGACGCGTCGCCCTTGAGACCTGATAAAACTCATGTCTTATTGGCCATGCCTTGCTTTTACGATTTTTCTGAGTCATCTTGTCGTTGAACTGGCTCGTTGATTTTTACCCTCTAGCCCTGACATTCATTTGTCAGATCAGATTAAGAGTGATCTATGCTTTGAAATTAAGAAAATGCTGGAATCTTTTTTTTTTTTTGTCTTCCCCCCCCCCCCCCCCCCACACACACACACACACGCACACACTGCAAATGTGCCTCCCACAGGCAACTATTATGAGCCATTAGTGCTGAGTGTAAATATAGCATAGACCAGAAGGCCTTTACTCTGGATGATAATGATTCCTTGTTTTAATTAGAACCTACAGTATTAATGCGGTGAACAACAGAGGGTTTAAACGCTGATTGCCCCCTGTGTCCTTGCTTCGACGCAGGCTTTGCAGTGAGCATCCCAGAGCAACATGGCAGAGCCAGACCCAGAGACCTTCTCCTCTGGAGCAGGTCAACGTCTCGGAGCCCCCGAGACTCTTGGCATCAGCACACTGGACCCTGGCCACAGGCCTCCATCCATGCCCCCTGGGCGGCATGTCACCATCAGGGTCCGCATGTTGGATGACACAGAGAAGCTTTTCGACGTCTCGGTAAGTCGCTGTCCCGCTACTTTGCCCAGTTACAGTTGTTTTATTTATTCATTATGGCAGCACTAATGCAGGAATCAGGATTCCCATTACTGCAGTGTTTCCATTTTCATCTTGGCTGCAGCAGACTGCTAACAGGTTGGCATGGCAACTGAAAGTTGCATGCATGGATGAAAGGATCCTTTTAGAGTAATGTCAGTTTTCCTCCGGTTTATTATGGTGTCTGTTCGCTGCTTTCTAATCTTCCAATCTGTCTTGGTTTTGGGCTGTTTTCTCCTGGCAGTCTTTGGGAAACTTTAAATAGCACGAAGATTTAGGATTTACTGCACAGGTGTGTGTGTGTGTGTGTGTGTGTGTGTGTGTGTGTGTGTGTGTGTGTGTGTGTGTGTGTGTGTGTGTGTGTGTGTGTGTGTGTGTGTGTGTGTGTGTGTGTGTGTGTGAGAGAGAGAGAGACATCAGCGATGTAACGTGGTGTTTTCATAGACATCTGGTGAAAACAGACAGGCGGACAAAAGAAACAATCATGTTTCTTTTTTTATTTAAAAGAAGCTACTGTTTTCATTCTATCCTTTGTTTCTGGATTTAAAGGATTTAGCGTCTTCTCACTACGATCCAAATATAGACACAATGGTATAAACTGGTTGCTTGGATTAAGGAAAGTCAAATACAAATTAGATATTAATAGTGAGTGAGTGCTTTCTTTAGACTGGTAATACCTTAAGTGGAAACATTTTAAACTATTCCACCTGAATGGGGAGACATAAAACAAACGGGATGCCTTATTCGCTGCAGCTTAGCGATGAATGGTCCCGTTTTAAGTAATTGTCCTGAATACTCTGATCAGCATAGTAATCTACAGCTGAAAAATAGCACCTTTTACTAATTATTTTTATTCCTACTGGTGTAACATTTTCTAAACGCTACACACTTATAGGGCAAATATGTGGACAATTAATTTTTCACAAGGGCCATATGAGAAACTTTGATTGTTTTCAAGGGCCGAGTCTTCGGCTCAGTTATTTAAAAATGTGTTTGGGAATGAACTCAACAGGATTTATGTCAGCTGCTGGTTACAGTCGTGATCACAGCTGCATATTATTGACATAATACTGACATTTATATTATCTTACTTTAAACACTTTTAAAAAAAAACAATGTAAGTAAAAAATTTGCTGGTTCTCGTCTTTCATTTTATGTTTAGTCTGATTATGTTAATTGAAGATGTAATCTCTTCAAAAACAGCTGCTTTACTTCAGACTTCATTAAATAAACACACAAGAGTGGAGCTGCACTGTATTCGGAAATTGGATTGTGTTCGTATTGCCTCCAACTGTCTGTCATTTATCATTTTTGGCACCGACGTCAGTGTCAGGTGTGGGCACCTATTTCTGCCAGGCTCAGTCCAACTGGTTGAATAGCTTTCTGGCATGCGGAGTATGAATTCTTAACAATTAGAAATAACCAAACAAATATTAAAACGCTTCAATTCCTTTCAAGATAAATCCAGCACGTTCAGATTTACGTGCAGAGTGAACACTTCATGCATGTCAATGGCCTTTCATGGGGTCAACGGTAATAACAATATTGTGGGGAGCAAAGGAGCTTCAGACTACTGTGCTGATTTCGAACAGCCTTTAAACCCAACGTCATTACGTGATGGAAACACACATGGATGATGCGAGTCAGATGCGGGCCTAAAGCCTTCCCAAAAGGAACTACAAAGTGTGCGCTCTCTTCTCTCCTGACATTTTCGTTAATTTCCGTGAGGTGGGCTGTGCTTATACGTCATGTTACGCAAAGGATCGTGGGATTCCTTATAGTTTCTTAGCGCCAGTAAGGGACAATTTAGCATAGCAAGGTTACCTATGTTAAATTAGCTCTGAGAGGAAACATACAGGCTCCTTTTTCCACTTCCTTCCTTACCGAGTGCATTATTCGGACGGCCCTTATCATGCCGATTGCTGACTTAAAAACAGCTTCTTTCCAAAAGCTGTGAGGGCTATCGCCCCCTGCTGAAAATCAACAAACCATCAGCCGAGTTCATAATCTGATGCATGTTACAAGAACACTACTGCATACAGAGGTGTCTGATCTCATGAAAATCATTTATACTGCCTCTCAGTATTCACACACTGCAATCTCTCAGGAACTGTTGCACAATTCTGTAACTAAAGTTATTGCACAGTATTGTAGTCTGCTGTTGAGCGTTTGACTAGAAAATCTGTCTATTAGCTGCTAAGTATTGTAAGCAAGCTTAAGTTGTGATTGGTCAGTGCAATCAACCTGTTTTTTTTTTGTTTGTTTTTTTTAATGGAAGATCATGTCTTGATGTTTGTTTCTTCGTATTGTGTGTAACTGGGTGCATTCTGAGCTGGTGTCTGCCTCACCAAAAATGTCATTATGGTAGCTCATAATGACAATAAAGCTTCATGATTCTTTATTCCTTTTAAAGATCTATGTGTTCGGTTGTGGAAAAACAAAAAAAGAAGCTTTGGATGGAGGCTTCGGTGTCTGGATTTAATGGTGGAGTGAGGGGAAAAACACATTCAAGTGCTCCAGTCTCATCCCTGGAAATCATTAACAGGTGGCACAGTTTCACCCAGCATTCCTGTGAACAGTATGAAAGTGTGCTGTCGAGAAAGTGTTCCTGTGTCCAGCAGTGCTGCTGATCAGGATTCAGGGGCGTGACTGTACAGCTGGTGATCTGTACTAACGGGACAGCACAGAATGAACATGTGTCTAAAAGGTGACTTGTCTGTTCTTGTTTGTGCTACATAATGCGGTTCAGATCAGCTACAGCATTAAAACCTCAGATATGTTCGTACCAGATGAATGACACACATCTTTTGAATCCAGTCTGTAAACAGGTTCTGTCACATCTTCTATGAGCAGTTTGTGCTTTGAAAGCAGCATCTCCTCCTTCTGCAATGAGGCAAAGCGGGTTAATAAAAATACTCATATTTTACCCAATATTTCTTTTCCATAATGTAACAAAATGGCCAAACCAGAGAAACAGAAAATGATATAGTAAGTGAATATGCAAGACATTTGTAAATACATTTAAAAATAAAATGGCAAACAAGGCTTGTGTAATAAGGCCTAATTTTGGCATTGTTGCCATTCAATAGTTTGATGTGCTGCCACCATCTAATGGTTGCTATGTAGATTTGGTGAAGTCCTGCCGCTGTTTTCTAACTAAGCGTTGGAGATTGTTAACCTCTTTAATATTCTGCTCACTGTAAATGATGGGAAGATAAACAGAGGTCCTTGTCCAGCATAGTGACCCGGGTCTAAAAGTCATAATCACATAAATCAGAGCAGAAAGGAAAACCTTTAAGTTAAGTTCATGACCTATTGGAGTTCACTAAATCAAAAAAGAAAAAATATTTACTAACCAATGCGTCAGTATTTTGTGTAATTTTTGTTATCAAACAATTGTTTCCTTATATCATGTATTTGTCCACCACTGAGTTTTCAGTGTGCGATTACGTAAGTTATCGCGTAACTTACGCAGATTTACTGCGTAAGTTATTTTTAATTCAATTTATTTTCTTACGAGGCTTTTTAAACCGGATACTTTGCCAGAGATCTCAGTAACTATGGCTGATGATGTGAAATGCAGATCAAACACGTCATTCCGAAACAAAATGCGTTTTTGTGCAGCTCTGAATTCAGTTTTACAACAAAAGGTTGTCATGTGATCAGTGCAAAATGATGCGCAGCAAGAGCAAGACCTGCATGCTTTTACGCCTCCAGTAAGTAGGACTTTAAAGGACATAGAGGGACTGTTATCATGCAGATGAGTTGTGGCGACGACTGAAACAAGCTGAAGATGTTGCTGTGCTCAGGAGAGGGTCACTAAAGAACCCTGCTATAACAGAATGCTTCATTCACGCTCAATTTAACACACATTATGCCCTCCATCCCGAGTCGGATCAGAAAAAAGTTTTTTTTTTTTTTTTTGATCAGCAGTTTTCTTCTTCTAAAACACAAATACTGTAATTTAAATTCAGGGCAACTGTTTTTTTTTACACTTTACATACATATGTCTGCTATAAAATATGGCTTATAGTATCTCACAAGAGTTTTGTTTAAGCTTTTTACTTAACTTTTAATGCAAATGACCCACACATTTTAGATCTCTTTGCTGCTGCAGTTAGCAGAACCTACTGCGTCATCTAGAAAACACACTTCAGGCACTTATTTACAGCAGGGACGTATCGTTTTGTTCTAGATTTGTTTTCTCGGATGCATCTTCTCCCGAAGCAACCAATAAGCCTCACCTTGTCACCGATACCAAAGGCTTTAGTTCCTTTCCCTCTGTTTCAGCTGGGTAGGTTTCCACCTCAGCTGGCAGAGTATCAGATGGTTGGGGAACAGAAATGGGCCATTGAAGCATCTCGTGGGTCACATACCATGCTGTGGCCTATTTAGCACTCGGGCTGTGAACATGAATTTGTGTTGACGCTGACGTCTGGCACAAAATACCGGGACCTTCAGTTAAAAGTGGACTGATTATGAATTAATTAGTTGTAAATCAGATTGCATTTAAGTTTTTGTTTTTTTTTCCAAGGAAACGTAATTTACTTAAATGGTTTTCCAGCGTTTCTGCTGATGCAGAGTTTAGTAGTCCAGGAGATCCAGACTCCTGCCCTCAATCCACTTTCTGTTCCTGAGGCCAATACACCCCGACTCTGTCTGGGCTGATATTAAGATGCTCACACTCGCTAATGGGGCCTGAAAGAAGTTGTCTGTGAAAGATTGCAGCATGGATTTGGGGGTTAAGAGGTGGGGGATGGGTGGATGAAGGCCGAGTGGAGAAAAGAGGCACGCTCATTTCTTTGAATAAAGGAGACATAATATGTTGGCCAAAAATTTCTACTAAGTCAATTTAATTTAGTTCCATTTATTTGTGTTGCACATATTCACAACAAATATACTTGGGTTCAGATTCATTTTAGATCAGTCCAATTCATTCCAAAAATAATCACATAGACAGATTCAGATCCTGTTACATACAATTTTAACTTAATTATACTACAATATTATCAATTTCAGTTGATCATTTATAGGGGCCTGATAGTTATCTGTGGTAGAAAGCCCAGCTGACTGCATCAAGTCATTTACTTTCCAGCAGTCCCTAATTGCGAAGAAGCATGTGACAATAGTGGAAAGAAACCATTCCTTTTTATAAGGGAAAAAAAATTACACAGAAACATTTCCAGTAAAGGAGCTTGTCTGGAGACTTGCAGTTCGGAGATGTCAATGGGTTCATCCAGAAAAGAGGGACAGCTAAACACAGAATTACTTAGACATGGGTACTTTTTAGCGAGGGATAAAAAAAAAAAAGCAGTACACAGTAAATGGAAGCAAGAGCTCTTTCAGTGCATGCGTTCAAGAAAGAGTTGTTGCTAATCACAGAATCACTAGACAAGGGTTACTCTTTAATAGAAACAAACATGATGAGTATAGAAAGCTACTGGCTTCAAAAGCCCTGTTGATGGTTTTGATCCAGGAAATAGGCTGTGCTAAACACAAAATGACTAAAGTACTTGCCATGGAGAGAAAGAGTACACAAAGTTATTAATACAGTGATCTGTCGCAATGGTTTCCATTACAGAAAGATGCTAAACTAAATGCAAAATTGATGGCGCTTGAATACTTTCTACAGAAAACCGGGGAGTACAGACAATAAGTGGCAGCAGTAGCTCTGTTAATGGCTTGATCTAAGATGCCCTGCTGAGCAGAATCACTGGGCAATAGTACACAGAGTTAACAATCAGCAATAAGTTTGTCAGTAACTAAGTTCTGGAGAGAGCCAATCACAGAAGCACCGGGCCACCCATACCTTCCATGGAAAGAATTAAGACAGAGAACACCAGGTAGTAATCATTATGCTACATTATACTTATAACACTGTAATGGAAAACGGATTCATGGAATGTAGTCTTTAACCATTAGGAATTCAGGCAATGTTCCCTCTGATGTTACTCTGCTATTGCTCCTCATTTTCTCTAATGAGCTACTAAAGATGGAGTCCTCTAAAATCACACCCCTGACAACTTCTCGCCACCCATCTCTTTACTCATTGTGCATACATTGCTTCACCCTTATAAAAGACTATTATACTGAAAAATATCTGACTTAATAACAAAATTATCTCCAGGCATTTTTCTTTGCCTTCTACAGTATGGAAATGTTACCCAGCTCGCTCTTATTAAGCTACAAAATAATGCTTCCTCTAAAGCAATGCGGCTGCAAAGCCAGCAACACATTTAAAAGTCGGCCAGAATAAACAGGCTGAAGTGACTATTAGTACTGGTTAATGTAATGGAAATTTATTCACTTAAAATCACATCTTTGTGCGAACATTAACGCTCTCCAGACTTGGAACTCTAAAAAGGAAAAAGGTAAAAAGCAGATATTAGTCTGGAAGCAGGTTTTACAGCGTTGTCATCATTGGTGGTAAAACATGAACCCAAGTCAAGAACTGAAGATGGAGAAACAAACTGACAGAACAGTTCAAAACGGTTTGCAAGAGAGGTTAAAATGGCACAAAAGCTGTAATGTGGGGATCTTTCAATGTTTAAATATGTATAAACTTCAGGAAATAGCTTCATAGAGTGTTATTTGAAACGGTTTTTGGGCTTTTTAGTATTACTGGAGGCTTGAAATTGAAATGAGATTTAGCTCAAAGCCCTAAACTGTTATGCGTCATCAACACTGAGGCCACAGTTGTTGTTTTTTTCCCTACAGAATGTAGCATATGGTGCCGCTTGGAGATGTAAGTTAGGGATGCATAGGTTTCTTCCTAACTCCCCTCCCATGAGAGCAACTTTTTTGTACAATCTCTTTTTGATTGGACATGCATCAACACTAGCAACAGCCAGCTGTAGGTTCTGTGATGAAATTTTAAGGATTTTTCTGAACTTTCTTATCTTAAGGTTCACATGAAGGTAAATTTGCTTGTACTGCCAGTATTGGGGGTATTTTGTCAGTTATAAGTGGAAATAAATGTGAGCTTATCCTAATGTATTACTCCCCAGAAACTGCCTTTAAAAAAAAAAACACAATGTAATGTAACATTTAATTTAATGTTTTAAAAGTTACGTTCTTGAGATTGGATTCTGTTGTACTAGCCAAAACCTAGTAGTGGTAAAAGTGAGAGCTAATATCCATATGTCGAAATATGTTTATCAGTCTCCACTTATCTAATCTGTCCAATCCAAAAGAGAATAATTTAAAAACAAAGTATCAATGTAGTTTCCCCCAGAAAACTTGCTAAGCCCAGTTGTAGATCTTGCTAGGGCAGCAAAACCGTATTTCTGTTAAAAAAATGTAATTTTTATCATTATGCGTTATTGTAACACATTGAAAATACTTAAACGCCAACTAAAGAGTCTTACAAAATGGCATACACTTGAAATACTGTTTTAACAAACACTAAAAATACAATTAAAGTCAATATCAGTTGTTTGCACTTAAGCTAAATCCTAATTAAGCAATCCGCCAGCAAATTTTAAAACAAGCACCACTGGTCACATATACAGTGGTATGAAAAAGGCCCCTTCCTGATTTCTTATTTGGGTTCCTACTTTTTTCTGCAACCAACCGAACCCAGTCATTGGGCTATCCTTGTCCGTCAAGCTAACAACAGCTAGCGTTAGCTTATGCTGTCCAGGAGGGTTACTACAACACTGTGGCAGATACAGGAGCTTTACTGACCTTTTCATGTTTCCCTCAAACATCTATGTTGTACTCTTAGTTTACCATGTAGCGGCGTTCACCGTTTCGTTTTTTTCCGCTGTCTGCCTGGGAAAGAATCTTCGAACAGCCACGTCTATAAAGAGGGGTGCTTGTTTTGTTCAGGCTGTACTTTGCATGTTGGCTGACTTTAAGACTTCCAGCAGTAGCTCATTATTTGGGTCAGGTGAGCGGCTGCAGGGAGGAGAGGGGTTGAGTGGCTGTGCGTTGCTGTCGGAAGTAGTGCAACAGTGGTCAGATGGTGTGAATTGGTCAGTTTATATTGATTTTTAAGCATATCCGTATCTTTAAATAATTATTTCTTTGTATCGACTATATAGAAGCATCTATTATCCTGACAACTGTGGTATATACCATCTTTGTTAGCATTTTTACTGGTGTATAAAAAATCTTATTTAAAATAAGTAAACAATGCTTAGCCTGGCGGGAAGCAAGTGAAGCGTCCAGCTAGGCTTACGATACAGTGGGGGAAACCCTGCAATGTAACGTTAACCCAAAGCGGCAGCAGAAGAACTCATGCTCTTTTTTTCCCCCCTCCACTACTTTTACATGTTAATATTCCCATTTGGTTTTGTAAACACTGGCCAAACAAGATATACATTTTAATGACAAGAGTTTCCTTTAGAGAGAGAAGCTTAATCCCATATTAATATGCTGCCTTGGTTTACTCCATGGTTTATCGCTACTATTTCCAGTGTTTATCACAGCAGAGCAAACTGGAATGCGGTTTTAATAAGTCAGGAGATGAATTCACAAAGAATGTGGGACTAACTGCAGAGTTGTTGTCCGTCTTCAGCATGTGACCAGCTATATTTAACCCATTTAGTGATTCAGACAAGACATCTGATACTTCAAGGGAAATTTCTTCCCATAGATTTCCATTACTCTCATGGGGTTTATAGTCTGAAACTGCACAGAGAATCCAGGGAAGCAGCGGCCAGCCAGCCAAAAAGTGGGCTGTGCCACAAAAGAAAATGGCTCAACTTACTCCAGTTAAAAAGGCTCACCCTCACTCCATCATTCCCAACTCTTCTTTCTTTCCCCATATGCTGCCACCGATTACTGAAATAACAAGCAATTAGAGCACATCTAGAGAGTCTCATTGTCAACTGACTGAAAGTGAGATCTAGACTGAATGAGCAAAAAAAAAAATTTTTTTTTTTAGCTTCTTCAGCTTCTCTGTAGTTGTTGAACGACTGCTTGATCATCGTAGATAAGCAGACTCTGGTATTACAGGTGATTAAAAGAACATTTTATGGCGAATATTTGTCAACTATGAATTGGTTGTTGCCGCTGTTGTCTGACATTCCGTAATCTTTTTTTGTTTTTCTTTAATATTTGGAGCGAGATGGGTTGCTTCCACATCGGATGTGTGTATTTGCTTGAGACCTTATATTTTCATAAGGACACGTTATTAGCTGTGGAGTAAGATGCAGAAATAATTACTGGCAGCAGCACAGTCGGCGTGAAAATCAAATCCCCTTATATGTGGAAAAATCCTGAATTTTACCCTTTTTACTGTACTAGGTCTGCAGGGCAAAGCAGGTTTACATTAATGAAATTCAGCATGCGTTTTATTTGTGCACAACATCTCGTACCACCGAGGGGTTCTCGGGAACTCGTGTTTCACCAGTGTGTATTCTCAACCTCTGCATGAAAGGAGGGCAGAGCTGAGAAGAAGAAAGACACTCTGGTCTCGAAGCAGTCTGTGAAATCCCGTTTAACTCGGCGCTGTTGCAAGGACATGCTCAGCTTTTCTCGCAGCGCTTCAGAGAGGAAGCAGGCATAGGTGGTAGAAGGATGATTGAGTCCAATTTCTTTCTTTAGGAACTGTTATTATAAGCTGTGAGGAATACAAATTGTGTTTTTACAGGCGTGTAGAAAATTCAGAAGAATAATCAAGGCCCTCCTACCTCCTTTTTTCTCTTTTTTTACTCCATGACAATTAGTTTCTAAACCTATTATTCACTGGCCTTGCAGTGATGAGTCATGCATTAAGGCGTTCGTTAAGATTAACTGTTTTATGACTCCAGCCCCACGCATCTATGCACGGTTCCTTTTAGCGTAAGAAATGTGCCAGTGCATTTGTGAGATGGAGGAAAATAGTAATAATATTTTAGGGTTACAAATGACCTCCTTTTCACACAAAGCTCTTCTTGTTTCTGTTCTAGTCTGGTTACATTTGGATTTTGCTTCCAACACTGTTGGCAACGACATCTCTTTATAAGGACTTGAACCATGCTCTTTGGTTTATAAGGACTGCTTTAAACTGGTTTAAGTGTCATTTATATTCATTTTATGACTGTTTGTGTGGTGTTCCACATGGTTCTGGATTTGGGGATGTTCTGTTCAGTCTTCTTGTACTTCTCCTTCTACTTATTGACAAACTTTACTGACAATACTCTGCTCCATTTAACTCTGATGCCTGAGAAAACAAATGTGCTACTAAAATTACAAACTTACCTTGAAAACATTAAGCCTTAGACACTCTTGACAATCTTGACCCTAGGTAAAACTAATAACTATATTTAGCTCCATAAAACCCAATGTTATTTTAATTTTAATTACTTTGACCCCCAACAGCCCAACAGCCCCCAACAGCTCAGCTTTATTTTATTATTTTGTGAGAAGAGCCTCTCTTATGTCTTATATTTATAAGAAATCAAGTACAGCATTTTTGTATCATAAGGAAAATGAGAAAAACATTCTTTCAAAATAAAAAATATCTGGGAAATATGTTTCCATCCATTTTTTTCTGTTCCATGCTGAACTATTGCAATGCAGTCTTACAGTCAAAATAACTCCTTAAACATTTTACAGTTAATCTAAAATACTATAACAAGAGGTTTCACAGGTAACTCCAAGAGAGATCCCGTTGCACCATTACTTGCATTGATGTCCTTTGAAATCAAGGATATAGTTAATCTTTTTGTCTTTATATAGCTGTTTTAGTGCTTTTACTGCCTTTTGTTTTGCATTTTTTCTTAATCCAGCCATAAGATAAAACTTGAAAGACCTTCTTACCAACTGTATTGCTATTTTGGGTGGTATTACAATTGGCAACCGTGATTAATCATAAAGGCCGTAGCCAGAGTTTTTACAGCTAGGCTGTCTCCTAACACTGGCTCCCTGTGAAAGCGAGGAGATAATTTCTTCCCATCCATAGCTGTTAATGGGACTTCTCTTGCTTATCTTAGATCTTATTATCCTCTGCAACCACACAAGAATTTGTCACCCTCAGGCCTCTTAACAGCTCTCAGACTTTCTCGAGCCAGAACTGGAGGTGGAGTTTTTAGTTTTATAGGCTCCTGTCCTATTGAAACAACTCCAAGTCTTTGTTTTTAATTTTCTCATGTGCATTTCTTTAACTCCTGGGCTATTGTTTGTCTACACCTGGGTTGTTGGCTTATACTTTGAATGGTCTTGTTACTGAAAAGTGCTTTATAAATTTGCCTTGCCTTTGTGCAATAAGAATTGGACAATTTCACTATCTGCGATTGAATTGGTATGTTAAGTATCAAATAATAAAAAAGAATGTCAATAATGTATCAGAAAGAAGAACCCCAGTCTTTTTCTGTGTATAAACTCACTAACCAAGACCTTGTCCACTGATGCACTTTGTTTGGTGTGCAGTAAAGAATTTTTGAAAGTGCTTGTGTGCATAAATGGTGATACTCATCTAATTCCTTTGTTTTCCGATTGGGTTGAAAGCTAATTCCTCTACCAAAGACCCTATAGCACTTTAAAAATATATATCTTTTTTATGGGTAAAAGTCTAGAAAAATAATCTGAAGGTGCAGGTCAGATCCCAAAGAAACCTTGATATCGATATCGGTAAGAAAATATGTGATCTGCGCATCCCTCGTTTTGAACTGGAGTTGGGAATCTTTGACATATTTTAACTTGTGTGTGGACTAAGGTATTCTGTTTGTCTTGTATTTGTAAATTTATATTACATTATTCTAGATTGATAAAATATTATTTATATAATAAGAAGTTGTGTTGTCGAATCTTTTATGTATTATTGCCCACACTACTTATGTTTGTGTTGTTCTGGACTTCAAAATGCCAAAAAGCTTAAAAGCTACAGTATAAATAAAACTTATCAGAATCAGAATCGAGTTTAATCACCAAGTATGTTTGCATTTACAAGGAATTTGACTTGGTGTTGATGGTGCAGACAAAAAATAAGAATACAGTAAAATAAGAAGTAAAAAGATATATTATCTGAATTAAAGAGCGATATGGCACATATGTTTACCCCCCCCCCCCCCTCACACACACACACACACACACACACACACACACACACACACTGCTTTAAATGCCATCTATATGAGTTTTATCTCCGCTGTCACCAGAGAAAGCCTTTGCAGCCTGGCGGGAGAGACAATCAGAGAGCAGCCTTGATCCATTGAGGAGACCGGGAACTACCAGCATCCAGACATGTGATATTTGTCGCTGCTGTCGCTTCTGCTATCCTTTCACATTTATTCACTTTTGGGAGCCTGAAAATAGAAACCTTTCTTCTATCTCCTCCTAAATTCTGCTCTTCCCAACGGGTTTGTTTCCGCCGAGTTTAATCTGTTGTTATTCAGTCTAAGACAGCGCGTGCAGCTGCCTTTTGTGGCCTCCAGCCACGGTGAGGAATTATTTGTCGTTTATCATCCCTCTTTTTTTTTTGCTGCCTTGTTGCCACCAGCACCATGACCCCCGAGCTGCAGGACCGAACCCTCCGGGGTTGTGGCTTAGATTATGTTTCTGTGAACATGCATCAATAGGAATTTCATCTATATTGGAGTCCCTACTTGAAAGGGCACATAAAACGCATGCTCGGCGAGATGTGGGGGGTTGTCGAGCTCCAGACTGCTGTCTTCTGCTGATATCTGCTGGTGAAGAGCAAAGCGAGGAGGTGGTATTCAGGGGATTATTCATGTAAGGGCGCTGCACCAGCTTGGGGTTTACGCTGCTACACATCATTCATGACTAACATATTCAGGTGGCACACCCTTCTTTACAGAACGAAGTTAGTCCCCTCATGTGTAGCATGATAATAACTTTTTAGCTTGTCGTAGTTTCACAGCTGATTGACCTAGTTTCTCTAAAAGATGGCGTTGTGTTTGCTGCGCAGGAGTTTGGGATGCAAGTCAGCAGGGTGTCAAATGCTCAACGCCGTCATAATCGCAAAACGGGAAGATGCGTGTCGCTGTAGCGATGGTGATGCGAAGTAAGAATTAAACACCCCATTGGCTTTTATGTCGACGTCCGACGCAGCAAAACAGCAGGCGGTTTACATGCTCTGAAGCATTCCTGCGCTGCTCTGTCTTAAAATCTTCTCAAACGTTCCTCACATGAACTTTCAACCCTTGGGGGGGGCGTGTGTCTCATGAGATGAGATCCCACAGCGGGATGTGGAGTGGATGAGGGCGTTGTTTTCCCACGTACACTTAAAAATCTTGAAATCTCACTGAACCATGAAGGATCAAAGCTTGAAAATTCAAAGCTAAAATTTTGCTCTTTTACTTTTTAATTTAAATACATGCACACATAAAAAAAGACACCGTTACAAAAATATCTACAGCTGCACAAGATTTTGAACCATGATCATGATTGCTTTATAAATATGTGCGGTTTTGTAATCGTGGGTTCAGTATTTACCAGGTTTACATAATTCAAGCTCAAGCTCATGTTTTTACAAATGTTGCTATTCTGATAAATTGATGCCGCATTTAATGCCTGCACCTCATTAAGAATTTACTGGCCAGGATGCTGACGCCTCCAGAGCGAGGTGGGAGCGTCATGAAGATGGAAAAGAACGAGACCGATGTGGTGAATAAATTAATCGCATCCCATTTTGTTTTGCCTGTACTGAGCAACAATATCACAGGAATACGTTGACCTCATGCAGCCTTAGTATGTTCCATAGTTTTGTTTTGTTTTTTTACTATAACAGTTGCCAGCACAATGTCTTGGGCAATGTAACCTGTTTGGTATTATTGTCAATTGTTCTGCAAATCATATAAAGTAGTACATTTGTTTTTTAATATTTCCTTTTAAATACTTTGCAGTCAGGATGAAATTTAAATTTTTTTTTAAACCAGATTTCGTTCTACTTTTATTCCAACGTGTTGCACATATTTTCATTTTTCCTTAACGAGCGTAGACACTGTTTTATGCCAATGTCTGTTGCAGCTAAAATTGCTGTTTATTGTAATATCTGGGCATGTTGGTGCCACTTTTATTTACAGACAAGAAACCTGAGACAACTGAGGATTTAAAGACTCACTGAGGGAATATTTATCCTTGTAGCTCTGTGAAAGTTTAATCCGGTACTTTTTTGGGGGCTTTTCACACCAAAGCCGCTTTGTTGCTTAACCAGGGTTTGGTGCTAGAGCCGGTTCTACAACGGCACTGGTTTGTATTCTCCATCTTGTTGCTGCGGTAATATTTAACAAAAGGTGTCGAGATATTTGATTTCCCTTAATTTTCTGGATTTTCTTTTCTGCGGCAGGGCTTTCTAGAGAACTCTAGCCCTTGAGGGCAAGTGTCTTGCCACTGCTAAATGCATCTTTTGTCCTACACACCTGAATCTAATGGCTAAATTACCTCCTGCCATGCAGTCAAGTCTACAGAGTCCTGCTAATGACCTAGCTATTTCATTCAGGTTTGTAGAAGCAGAAACGCGTCAGGACTGTTGAGGATCACAGTTCGGGGAGACAGTTAACTAAACAAATCATGTCATTTATCTCCACATCTCAGGAAACTGTGATAGAATCTGCTTATTTATTAACAGTCTGTGTTTGTGGATGCTTGTGCAGTCTTGACCAGCTGCTCTCAGATCAGTATTTACCACCAGAGCTTTAAACGGGAATTTCAAGCAGTTTCAGACAAGTTTATCGCCAATACTTGTTGCCGATTGACTATTAATTCCTTCCCTTCTTTAATTTCCCTTCCTACCTTCATCTCCTTTTTCTTCATTGCTTTCTTTCCTTTGCTCCTTGCGCGTGTCCTTCTGTCTCTCCTTGTGTCCTTCCCTAGTTGAAAAAAGTAGGAACACCGATTGTAGAGACAGTTTTTACTCAATTTCTCCACGCCTCTTTAATCACAGTATTTGCATGATCCAACTTCAAGTTTCTGATAAAAACATTTTTTTCTCCCTCTGGCACTAGACTTAGACTTAGACAAATTGTATTGTCATTTTGTATGCACAGAGTATAAACAAAACGAAATTTCGTTGCATACAGCTTACGACAATGTAATGAGATTGCAGTTGAAATAAAATAACATTACAATATAAAGTGCAGCAGCGATAAGAATGTACAGTGCAGGAGAAAAGCAGTTTTTTTTTTTAAAGTGTGCAGAAGAATGATGCAAAAAGGCATTAATTTGAAAAGTTCAATGTTGGCAGGGTAAAATAATAATGGTACAAAAATGAGGTAAACGTTCAGTTGTGTACTTTTAAATTTAAATCGATTTATAAAGGTTCAGCAACGTTGGCAGTGCAAAATAAAGCTCCAAAAAAGCCATAAAATTCAATTAGTTAGTTAGTTGTTTCTGAGATTGCACTAGTATTTCTGTGGCAGGGCTAAAGCATACAGTGTCAGTCCCTGAGGTTTAGCACTGAAACCAGAAAATAAATATATGCTCTTTCAAAGACGCATTTCTTCACTCTTGTACATTGCTAGTTTCATTGGCAGCACCACAGTAATCTCTCTGAAGCAAGTTCTTGATTAGAACTAGTTGTCTAATGAAATGAATGAACTGCATGCAGAATCAACTGTTGTAATTGCATAGGTTTGCATCGATGTCAAAGCTTCACTTTCCCAATAGCAGAAGCAGACAGACACCTGCTGTAACCCAGCTATGTCGGTATAATAATTTGTCTCCCCCCTGCATTATTCACAGTATGTCCAGAGTGAGCAGGCGCAGCCAGCACAGAGCCACTGAAGGAAGCTGTCATCCTATGTCTGGCATTATATGCCGCGCCGCCTTCTATACGGTGCACAGGTGCTTTGGGAAAACTGCTGCTTCTATAATAAGTGTTGTTTCTATGGTAACCCCGATGAATGTGTTTTTTTTCTTTTCCTTGTAGAGGACCTACATGTTTGTTTGGTTCATATGTTGGTGCACAGGATTACCTGCTGATTTGCCCACTGTCATCTAATTTTTTGTTAAGACAAAGGCAGCTGTAGTTTCTTGTAATCTTGTGACAGCCTCACGGCGTCCATTGACAGAAACCTTTCACCCTGCGACGACATCTTTTTGATCCTTGCATTAAGCTCTTGACCCCCGTGACTGAGCCGCAGACATCGGCGTACATCAAAGGCGAAGCCTGCACGTTTTCTCTGATCTCCTGGTAGTGTATGAATGACGAAACCCTCTTTTAGAGTACGTTCGCTCCGCTGCAGCGCTGCCACTCTTCAATGAATTATGAATTTCTCATTCAGATTCAGGGGGCTAATTAACATGTCAGAGCCAAGCGGCGGTGCGGCGTCTTGGGATTATCCTTATCCTGCAGTGCCTTATTTTATTGCGTCGCTCTGCCTTCACCTTTGCTGCTCCCCTCTCCTTAAGTTTGCTGATGAGTTAAGGACTTATTTCCTGCCAGGTTTAAGGACTAATTAAAAAACAGAAACCGCAGCCTGTGACTGTGTGTCTATCTTTTCTCTACTGCAGCGCTACCTTCAGACTGAAGTCAGTCCCTTGGTGCATTATTTTGACACGTCGAATTTCTTTCAGCTGCACTCGTGCAGTCTGCCTGTCTCTGAACCTTGGCTGTAATTGAATTTGGGGCCTTTTGGGCAGATAAAAAAGACATGTGGGGAAACAGAGTTTGTGCGACGGTGATTGAAGCAAAGATTGAGGAAGGGTTGTGAAGGTGGGCAAAAGAGGACAGGAGACGGAGGCAGATTGGATTTTCAAGTAACACCTGCATATTTGCATCACCCCGTGAATGTATGTATACCACTTGAGCCTTTTTAAAATTTTGGCACAGTGCAATCACAAATAAAACTGAATTATATGTGGATTTTATGCAACAGACCAACAGAAAATAATTATCAGTTGTGGAGCAGAAGGACTATGATGGACTGATGACGGGTCCAGGATGTACCCCGCCTTTCGCCCAATGACCAACGGCTATAAGCACCAACCCCCACACAACCCTGCATGGAAATGCGGCTGTAGACGAGGAATGAATGGAAGGAAGGAAAGAATACATTGTTTTTAAAAATGTTCTGCAAATTGTTGCGTGTTTTTCTATTCAAGCCCACCTAAGTCAGTCTGTAGTGCCACCTTTTGCAATTACCTTTCGCTGTATGTCTCTGCCAGCATTGTACTTCTAGACACCATTTCTTTGCATCAATGAACTGTACTGTCATTCAGCTGCACATTCACAATGTACGTTTGAGCGACATTTTATTTCAAGTACAAAAACGGAAGACAAAGGAGAAACATTATAAATATAAGTATTCATCAGCAATGTTGCAGCAAAACCAGAAAAAAAGAAGAAATTTTACATGTAAATAAACATTATGCGTGAGACAAGATGAATAGTAGAAGTATTTGTAGCAGCAGGATGTATTGCAATAGAGTTCCCAGAGTCCTAGATGTAAAGTGAATAGTTTTTTTTTAGGTGTGTGTGGGTGTTTGGGGGGGGGGGGGTTGTTATTGGGAGTTTAGCAGTCTGATAGCGTGTGGAATGGAGCTGTTGTGGAATCTGGTTGTTCTGCATTTGAAGCTGCTGAGCCTGTTGCCACAGGGCGGTCTACGATAAGAAATTGTTTTATTGTCCCACCTTGGGGGAATTTGGCCGTGACAGTGGCAAAAAAACAACAACACATAGTCACACACTAAATCAGTAATGGGGGGGGGGGAAGCAAGCGAGGTGTTAAATACGTCTGTGAGGATGTGAGCCAGCTGGTCGGCACAGTCTTAGAGCATCCGTCCCGGTAAGTTTCCTGCTTTCCCTGCACTGGGTCTTCTCAACGTTCTCCGGACGTCAGCTGTCCCATGTCTGAGTGCCCGTTCATCTGGATGAGGTGTGGATCTCCTCACAGGGGTGTTGTTGAGAGCTTCACACGGACCAAAGTCATTCTTGAGTGTATTGAGAGTCTGTGTGGTCCTCACAGGGTAAAGGGAGCAGCCTGTGACGGTCTGGATGCCTCGCCACGTGCGCTTGGTGTTTGTCGGGTGGCGGAAGAATCCCTGGATGTTCTGACCGTAGGCACGCTTTGCTGTTCTAGTGGCTCGGTTCAGGTTGGCTCTGGCTGATCTGAGTGCCTCTCTGCCCCTAGGCTTAAACGCTTGAACGCTGCATTTCGTGTCTCAGGTTTTAGCCAGATTGGATGAGGCATACATGGATTTGAACATTCAGTAAACGCTCAGGTCTTACCGCAGATTCTTTGTTGGAGTCAGGTCTGAATGTGCTTTGATCTAAACGATTATTTTAGCTCTGGCTGGATGGTTGTCAAAAGATAGAACTGCATCATAATTTAGCTGTAAGCGCAACATTATAAATTGTAGTGTGCCGTTAGAGCCCTGAATATTTTCTATTCTACATGGCAATGTGATAGAGGAGCATAGACAATAAGAGTACGCATGTAATTAGAGATGCGCCGGTATATCCAATATTAATGTTGCCGTTATGGCATATAATCAATATTTACATATAATTTTATATACTGTTTATATTTCCCTACCCCTTCGACTTCCTGAAAAATTGACCACATTGCTGACATTGCTTAGTCAGCTGTGATCTGCTGCATTGTTTGCGTCTTTAAGAAACCAGAAATAATGGTCTGTGACACAAGTGCCTGGATGTTTTTTTTATTATCTATTTGAAATATATCAAGACTGAAACAACAGGAAACACAGATATCTGCGTAACATACTGCTTGCAGCTTTTTTAGGATGCTATGAAAACTGTTCATTATTTCCTTTCCTGATTTTCACTGAATTCTTCCACTTTGTTGGTATTTTGCTTAAAACCTCGATTAATTGCATCAAAGTTTTTGATTGTAATAGGACAAAAGGTTCATGAGGTATGAATGCTTGAACTCCGCTGACTTGACACTTTTGGCAGGACTTTACTAACCTGGAAACTGTTCCATAGCTAACAGTGAACGACGTCCAAACAGAAGGCTCAATCTGCTAATCCACATGTTTTTACTTAAGTACCTTTTTTTTTCTGTCATTCTTTCTTGAGGAATGTGTTTGCCTCTTTGACCTTCCGTGCATGAATCCCATGACTGTAGTTTTTCTTTATGTCCAGTGCTAAATGAATCAGAGCTTTGTTAGTTGCTGCCAGTGAGGAAATGCCTTCTTATTCAGTATCAAATTGATTGCACTAGAGGTTTTATCCTCCTTTTTACCTGATTTGATTTTCTGCTGTGGCTCTTAGCAACTTTAAGTAACAGTTTGAGATTGACAGCGGTGGTGAGGACACAGGATCCTTCATTCCTGCAGGTTTGGTCCAACTCTTCGTGGATCCTTCTTGGTTGTGTCCTTGTCGGGAGCAGTAACTGAATTTAGGGGTCACTGATGTTAAGTGCGAACACAGTCTGCATTTAATTGACATAAAGCAGATCATCTCAGCTTAATTCAGATGAAATGCCTGTGCTTGTAGTTCTGGGTTTATGCTTTAAAACTGGATGCACACTTTATTCTCCAGAGATATGAGCAATTTAGGAAGATATCTGTTAAATGGGTCTTGCGGTTTTAATATTACTCTCTTACATTATTTAATTTCATGCTATTACTTAGTAATCTAGTCTAAATGCTCACAGCATGGAGGTATTTAACTAAATATGGGCATATATGGTTGGTAAAAGGACTTTTGAATGGCTGTGTGTGGAGGCAAGAACACACTGTACAGTCAAATGTGAAACATAGTTGAACACTAACAGGTGGCATTTCTGACTTAAACCATTATTTATAGAGAAAGTGTCTTCTGAGGGAATATTTTGTGGTGTAATGCCAATAGAAATGTATCTAATATCTCGATAACTGATATTAGGAAAAATACCTGACATGCAGCATTAATTTTTTGAAGCCATGGGTTTCTTTATAATGAAGAGATTGATTTAATTAAGTATAGTATTCTAATATTTTTAGATTTTAAGTAGGGCTAAAACCAAGAAGTAGAAGGCAAATCACCACTCATTAAAAATATATATTTAAAGAGGTAGCCTTCCTGCATTGTAGACAAGATAACACTTAATAATAATGAGAATAATAATAATAATAACAACAACAAAGCCGTTGTGCCGAGCAAACACTGCAACAACTCAGCGCCGGGGAAGTGCCTCTCGATGGGTGAACTCAGACCAACTTAACACTCAGTAAGTAGCTAATGTTAAAACAGATATTGTTAGTTAATTCTGTCCGGCATATTAACTAGGTAAGTGCTGCAGAGGCAGGAGCTGTACTGACCTTTTAAAAACGCTCTCAAATATCAGCGAGATGCTTTGCCAGGGTTGTGGTGCTAGCACAGCTTGCCTCAGGCCATCTTTCTGCTTTTCTCGTTCAACCGTCTTAGATGCAAAATTCCTCCAAAAAAACACTTTTGCCTGTTTGACTAAAGAGGGTCACAAAGGCTCCTGTTGAGGCGTACTTGCTATGTTCTGGGAGTGGCTGGGCGACCGTGTGTGGGAAGTTATGTGCCAAGTTGGGGAGATAAATATGGCTCAGTTTGGATTGCTTTTTATGTAAATTTGTATGTTTTTAAAGAACTGTTCTGTTTTGGTATTATCTCTACTAAAATATGGACTATTTTGACATTCATAAAAACCGAAAGTCCAGAGTAATGAATGTTTCAACTGTTATAGGTGCACGTATCAGACATTTTTGTTTGGAAACGGCGTGTAGCATGGTTTTGAAGTAGCACTTCCAGTACTGATCAACACAGAAGCATCATAAGAGTCAGTGGAGGATTTATTTGGACCAGTTGCATTTGTTATTTTTCAAACTTAGGAGTTTGAGGGGCTGAAGTGTCTTCTGGGGTCAGTTTATTTGCTAGGAAATTCCTGACTGACTGTTCTCTGTGTTCTCCGTAGCAGCACTGGTCTGGAATCAGCAGTCATAGGGTCTTCTAAATGCACATTTCTTCAAACGAAGCCTCAAATCATCATTGTTCAATAAGCACCCTGCTACCTCATTATCTTTATCCGTGACTTTTTCTGTACGCCACAAAAGAAAAGTGTAACACTTGTTCATTGCATGTTTGTTTGCCAGTTTTATTTATTTTTTTGTTTTTTTTTTGCCTTCGTTGTGTCTAATGTGAACCAGAGTAGCCAAAGAGAAATTTCGCCGCGGTAACACACGATGACGATTAAAATATTCTTGATTCTTGAGATACCCATCAGGAGTTTTAGTAAAGAGCAAAAACTCTTAATGGAGAAAGTACATTGGTGTTAAATACTTAAAGAAAAGCGGCAGTGTAAAAATCGTATTAATTTTCTATTGCTGTTTGCTTTCTGTGTAAAGGCCGTCTCAGCTCTTTGGTTTGGTTCTTAACAAATGGACGGACTTACTAATGTCATAACGCATATGGAGGATCAACTGCTAGTATCAGTTTCTAGAAAATGAGTTGTGAATTTGATCACAGCCTCTCTGGAGGGGGAAAGAAAAACGCCTGTCTTCCTGTTCGCCTGATGTCTGTTTCGGTAGAAGAATAAATAAGGTGGTTGCTGATGGATTCATACTTGGCAGCTTCAGAGCAGAGCAGCCATGCTGCATATATGAGGTTGCCATGGAGATCTTCCCTGGTTTAAAAAAAAAATAAAAAATCCATCACGTCCACTCAGTCAGCGCTGCGAGACTCTAAAGCCCTGTTTGCACCCACAGCCGGCTTGCCGAGGCTGCTTTCAACCCCGCACGCCTAACTCGCCTCGTACTCAATGAAACCTGCAAACTGGTCTCTCATTCATCGCTGATGAATTATTAAATCAGTCAGAGTGGATGATTTGGCTCTCTGAGGCCACTTAAACTCCGGCACTCTGACCCAGTATGTGCATTTCCAGGCTGGAAGGAGCAAGGGTGTGCTTTTAAGCGACTTATTCAGGGTGTGGTGTTTTGTGCAATTTTAACTACCAAAAATACTGGTTTTGGTCAGAGTAATTATAAGATTGTCCCTCTAGAAACCAAGCTTAGCTGTGCTTCATAAACCGAAGCACACATTACACCAAAGACTGCTTAAAAACACCTTTTTATAAGAAGACGATTACCATAAAAAAATCTCAGCTGGTTATTTCCTTTTTAGTTTCAAGTTCCTGTATTTCTCTCGACCGTGACACATGCTGGTCATGCTTTGACTTCCCGTTGAGCGGAGAGCAGCCTCAGTGGTTAAAATTCTCGTTTAACCCAGCGTGTTAGCTGGGTCGTGGCTTGTCCCCGGGTTTCTCCACCATGAAGCTTGAATGTGGGATTTCAGCTCAGGACGGCAGCGCTAAGCTTAAGGTCATTCAGTGGCCTTGAGGTTTTAATCCGAGCCGAGTGAAACGCAGAAGGGAAAGACAGTAGTACGAACTACCCCCCCGCTGGTTTTTGAAATGCAAACCTAAATGTTGGACAGAAGCTTGTTGCCGTTTCAACCACTGTGTGTAACTAATTCAGAGCTGCTGCGGTTTTCAGATAAGGTGGAGAGAAGGTAATCTTAAGGCTGTGCCCTCAGGAAATGAACTATAAAGCCACGTCCTTCTATTCATGCTGCATGAAATGTAACCCATTTGATTTTTCTCTGCTGATTGTTGCATTCCTCTGTGCAGCGGACTTTTGCACATCTAAATGAGAAGCGTGTTTACACCAGATATCTAGAAGATCGTTCATGATAGTGATTAATAGCAGTATTCTCTACAGGGAATCTCCATAAACCCAGTTTCAGTGAGAGCCTATGTAAGATTTGATCAACATGTAGATGGAAGAAACTCAGTTTTCTTTTTCATTTTGATAATTATTTTTTTTATTAAAACATACAGCATAAAGATGTATGGCCTGTCCAGGGTGTCCCCGGTCTCTTACCCAATGACCCCGGGATTTGGACACCAGCCTGTCCACAACTCTGGATAAGCGGGCATTAAAAATCGACGGAAGAATGGTTTCACACAATAGATTTGTCCAAATCTATTCCTACAGCTCCTAATTGTCAAGGTTTTGTTTACCGATGAACTCAGGACGCACACACGGGACTAAAAGTTTGAGTCTTTATTGAAGGAAGTATGCTGGGTGGTGAGTGATGAAGACCGGAGGTTCAGGACTGCAGAAGGTCAGGGATGAATGTGATGGCAGGAGCTGAGCTTCTCCAGGGCGGCTAGTCAGGTTAGCAGAACTTAGGAGACACCAGAGCACAGAGCAGAGCCTTTCCAGGATGGCTAGTCCAGTTAGCAGTTCTCTGGAGACACCAGGACACAGAGCAGAACTTCTCCAGGGACAAACAGCAAAGTAAGAGTCTATAGAAAACTGGCAGGACTAACCTTAAACAAGAAAAACAAATCTTCCAAGGCAAAAACAGAGACTGGCATGGAGAGGTGTGGAATGATGACGGCCCAGTGCTGAACTGAAGGCAGAGGCAGGTTAAATAGAGCACTTCACAGGTGGAACAAGGGTCTGGCTAATTGACTGGTAAATGATTATCAGGTGTGACTGACTGCTGAGGAGGTGAAGTGAAAATTGACAGAAAATAACTGATGACTGAAAACTAACAATAAATAAAGTCAAACCTAACCCAAAAGAGATGAAAAAATGAAAATAACAGAAAAACAAAGCCAAACCAAAACTCAACCATGACACTAATAGTATAACTAGAGAAGCACCATTTTTGGCCAATGTACTTAAACACTTTATTATGACCGGTTCACTGATGGGTAAAAGGATGTTTCCAGCCAACCAATCCCAAGATCAGGACCAGTCAGGATGAAAGTTGCCCAATCCATCTATTATATAGTTTAGACCAGGGATCACCAACCTTTTAGAAGTCTAGAACTACTTCATTGGTTATGTGTCATACAAAGAGCTACCTGTACTGACCTTTTAACTAGAAGAGTTTATCATTTTTAAATCTATGTAAATACAAGTATGATTAAAAAGGAAGAGCAAATACAGTAAATAAAATCACATTTTAGATGCAGCTCCCTGGACGGTTGTTTCTTAGGGGCTACCTGGTGCCTGTGGGCACCAGATTGGTGACCCCTGGTTTAGACAATAGATGGATGTCTATACCCACGTCTCCTTGGAGGGTTGCGGGGGGAACTGGTGACTTGCCTCAGCTGTCATTGGGCAAAAAGTGGTGTAGACCCTGGATGGGTCGCTTATTTTTCATAGAGCAGGCTGACTCAGTTGATTCATTCCAGGATCACATTAGAGAGGCCAGTCTTTACCCCCAAATATGGGAACCGTAGTTTAAAAAGAGGCGGTAGAACTTCTCACAGATGATTCAGGGCAGTTCTGTAAGCCCTTTGTTCAGGCAGTAGCAGCAAGAAAAAGGGAACATCAACAGTCCAATGAGGATGTTTTTTTTTTTTTTTTGGTCAATATAGAACAACCACAGATAATGCCCTTGGTCCTCGGCTCACATTTCACATTCATCCAAACAGCATCACGACATGTTTGAGCGAAACACTTCTGTTGCCTTACAATTTGTCCCTTAAGTAGAAATTAAACATTTCATATTTTCCTTAAAATTGTCCTACATGCACAGAAATAGACATCCCTCTTTCCTTTTATATTAAGTAGATCACTTGCTGAGCACTCGGTGGCTACAGCAGGGGTGCTTTTTTAAACTCAAGGTGATTCCCTGGAAGCTGACCTTAATCTTCCTTTCCTTGAAGTGACGGCTTGGTTCGAGGCTTTGGTCTTGACACCTGCACGTTCTTAGCTCCGCTATATTCTGACAAGAAAATCTGACTGACCAAGAGAAAATTTAGAGCCTTAATGTAAATAAATGCATGCATGCATACAGCGTTGTATCTGCCATGTTTGTCCACCGGATGTTTGAACTGATTCCCAAAGAAATTAACATATTGATAGTTAATATTTTGTGTTTTGTATAAGCGGTTGATTTTTTTTAATTTTTTTTTTTAACCCCATCAATGCGGGAAATTTTGACTGCTAATTATTTCCAGCTTCTAATGAAATATAAACCTGTTACAAATTCACAAATACAGCTGGTAAAGTTTTTATAAGTTTTGCAGGTTTTATATAGTTTTCCTTGGAATACTTTACCTTGTTTGCATATGTTTTTTTTTTTTTTTTCCTGACAGCAACCGCCCTCTGTGCATTTTCCTGACATCACAGGACTAAGGGCCTCTGGATTTGCTCCTCTGTGGGATAAGTAGTTTAAGGCTAATCTCAAGAAGCCCAATTGATTGGCCTCACTAGCAGAGCAGCATGCACAGCTGTCATTATTTCTTACTGAGGGAGATTATAGCTAAAGGGACGAACAGCACCAACAAATCCCCCCCACCCCACCCCACCCACCCCAGACCTGCCACACAGGCACCAAGGTCTTATCTTCCCTTACAGAGAGTCCCTCTACAGAAATAACCGTGGTGGTCTGCAATGAGGCGGCGTCTGAGTGTTGATGGAACACCCTGGAAGGAGCTAGTTTCCTGATGTTGTCAGCAGGTTAAGTCTGGCACTGTAGCCGAATTTTACTGCTGGTGTTGTCTTGAATATCAGCCTTTTTTTTAAGTCTTTATCAGAATCATGTGAAATTTAGTTAATGAGTTTACATTTGGGTAATAAATAGTAATAACTTCTTTAGAAGGTTTTAAACGATGCTTAATCAACACACTAGTCCAATGGAAAGATGTATGCTTCCTAGGTATTTTTTTAAACAAAATATCTTCTCTTGTGGTATTTATACATCTTATTACCCAAGCCAACTTTATTTATAAGCAAACTAAAAAACGGCACAACTAACCAGAGTGCTGAACAGATATGCATATTCATTAAAACACAAAAAGCCACATAATAGACGTTATAAAGCAACTCAAACAAGCAAGACGGACTTTTGCATGCCGGGGGAAAAGCCAAAGAAAAGGTTTTTAGTGCAGATTTAAAAATGCACATAAACGAGGGCTGTCTGATGTGCGCTGGAGACAATTCCAAGTCTTGGAGCTGCTGCAGAAAAAGCTCTGTCTCCTCTGGCATGCCCTCCGCACATCCGGGAGAAGCTGGTCCGCTGACCCGAGTGGACGGGAGGGCCAGTGTGATCATAAAAGCTCAGAGACGTAGGGCAGGGCAAGCCCATTTAAAGAACTAAAAGCAGAGGAATCCAAAATTGAACAGGTGAGGCTAAAACAGGGAATTCTGTGCTCTCCTTTTTGTGTAGTAGTTTAAAGTCATGCATTTAGACGGGGATGTGAGCTACGGTAATCGTGGCGTGTTGTGCTAGATGCTACCATGAAAAGTTCAGTTCAGGCGCAAATGAAGGGAGTACATGTTTCTATGTGATTTAGAAAAGTTGTTTATTCAAAGCAGAAATTTTAAGACTATTCACACTGAGCAGCCACCCCCACATTATAACTACAGGGCTAATTTGTACAAAAGAGCCTATGTAGAAAAATGCTGAAAAGGAGAACGTTTCACGAGATTATTGGCAGTCAAATTTCACCATTTCTATTTTAGAAAATTAACTATACACCTCTAAAGAACAAAGCTCTGTCTGTTTTCTTCGTTGCTAAAATATCCACTTCCTTCATTAATAAGATGCTAACGTCTTATCACAATTTGCTACAGGCTGTCAGCCAGGGCAGGCAAATAGAGTAGCTTGTTTCCTTTACTGCAACTCTTGCAGTCAAGTATCTATTGTACTACTGCTTCTTGTTACAACGTTTTCTGTCCTCAGTGGGTCACGTTTATTTATGTGCTGGTCAAACACGCAAGGAGACTCAGAACACTGCTGCTAGACAGGTCCCCCTTGATTTATGACAGGATTTTCTCAACACTTTTTTCCTTTAAAAAATTAACTTCTCAGACGCTGCTTGACTTTTGTCAGCAGACCAACACAAACAAAGGATGGACAGACTTTCCTTTTTGCTGCTATCAGTTATGACTACAGTTATCGCAAGTCTTTTATCCCATAGTAATAGCTATAGAAACAAAGATTTATTGATTGTGCTACGTGAAAACAAGCCTGGGCCAAATCATACTTGTCAGACTTGCTCGAACACACACACACACACTCACACACACACACACACACACACACACACACACACACACACACACACACACACACACACATATACAAATATGTATATGTAACTCCACCATACCATGGTCACTTATTGCACATGTGTCTATTTCACAGCCCGTTACTGACTCCACTAATTTATCTGATCCTATAAGGAAAAATCAATAGCATGACTTGTGACTGTGCAAATGAAATATTTGTTCTCTTTCCTGTGGGTTTACTAGCTTCCATATATCTACCAGATTCAAGTCATATACTAGCATTTGGATGGCGGCCCTGTCTTTAGGCGATGGCGTTCCACCAGGTGTGCGTTTGTCAATAAATCCATCCATTACTTAATTGAAATCGCCTCCTCGCCTAATGTAACCCTCTGTGTTGCCTATTACGCTGCTGATTTCTTGAAAGAAGCCCGGTTCTTCCTGATTAGGGGCATATAGATTGTGGTCTTAATTTGAGTCTTAATTCCATTCAACAAAACTTCAATACAGATGAACCCTACTTCTTCATCTTTATGTTGCTTAACCAGGACAGGACTTAGGTTCTTATTAACAATGATCATTACAATGTTTCATTTGCTTGAATGGTCAAAGTCAGCGTTATTGTCAATTCTTCGCATGTACCAGACATGCAATAGGATAGGAGAATAGGAATAGACAACCAGTCTATTTAAAATGTTGCCGCTTCCCGACTTCCCAATTATACGCTTATATTTTGTTTATTGCCTTTGGAGTCTGCATGAATCAAAATCTTCTTTTAATGGGAAATCCCACATCCATTCTTGTTCCATGATACTATGTTAGCGTGTCCCTAGCCACCTGTGACTTGATCCAGCACTTACTAACGCACACTGGAGCACAGTCATGCTGACTCCCCTCGAGCAAAAAAAGCAACAACGTAAAGACCAACAATTTAAAACTAAGCCATGCAACTTAAAACATGTTTCAACTTTATTGTCCTTTGTTGACTACCACTTCTATCTGTTAATTAAAGTTAGTCCGTGAGGTCCGTTGAAAATCGTCACTGGGCAACACAGCTGCGTTCGAACTGACATGAATTTTACCCTGTTCACTGATTAATAAACACTTCATATTATTACGCTTTTTTATTATTATTATTATTTTTTTTTTAGCTTGTGCACAGTCTCAGATTGTCTTCCTCTCTCCTATCCTCATGAAGATGAGCATCTTCGGGAACACCAGTCGGTGTTTCGCTTCCATCCCCTGCAGATGTTTCTTTAAAGCATTGACTGGTCTCCGCTTTTCTAAAAGCTCGCTCATCAGAGCCTCAGAGAAGATTAGCTTGCGGCCTTCCCACTTTATCCTGTGTTTCTCTTTGACTATCTGCAGCACTTTATCTCAGGCAGATGAGCACAGAAACAGAGTCTGGATGGTTCAGGTGGTTTGTTCATATCTGGTTTGGTGAGGGGAGTCAGTGAGCAATGAGCCCATTCCACTTTGAACTCGCTACCCATAAGGCTAAATCCCTGATAAATGATCTTTTCCACATACTGAATAATTTTTCCTCTTTCTGTTGTGCCTCGTTTCAGCCCCACCATTCTCACATTATTCTTTCCGCTCCGGTTATCCAAGTCCTCCAACCGTGCCCAGAGCCTCGCCACCTTCTTGCCACGTTTCTCCACACACTTCACCAAATGAGCATTTACATCTTCGTCGTTCCACTTCACCTAGTCTTATTTGCACATTTCGCAGTGGGTCTTTGTTTCTTGATCAGACAACATCTGCAGACACCACTGTCATGCTTCACTTGCGTATTTCTTACATAAAGTCAATGTTTCTTGTTAATGCATCTTGAGTCCTTAGGAGGACTCGGAGTCACTGAAACGCTCTAAGGTGTCCTCCTTGCTAGCTTGCTTCTCGTTCCCACACCTTTGAAACAGTTTGGGTCGCTGTTACTCAACATTCCTTTGAGGGATTGCTAATAGCTGGACACCTAAAAGTTAAGGTTTAACACATTCAAAGTACTTTTATACCCTGATAAGCTGAGAGGTGTACATCAGCTCCTCAGCGGTCCCATGTGACTCCACCCACTTTGAGAACCACTGGATTACAGAGACTTTTGAGTACAAAAAACGCTGCTGCATATCAAGAACAGCACCAATAAGGCCAAATAGTAACTTATCGTTCAATAACAAATATTTATTTTTATCATTGCTGGTTTTGCATATGGTTGTGTTCAGATTTTTGGTATCATCTATTATTGCTTTGCTGTTTTTTTCTTTCTTTATCTCACAAACATGGAGAACTGATGACTATGCATAATATCTGAATGTTTCTTTTCATACAGCCAGAAACTTAAAAAGTATTCCCTCATGGTAGATTCACATGACTTGGAAATTAACTCTTCCACTGGCAGGTGGCTTCTAATTTATTTGAACGTTTCTAAGGCACAATGAAAGTATTGCAGTCCAGACAGTTTCCATGGATATATATAAATCGTGTATCTTCAGTTGTGGGTGCTCACATTCCTGCTCAATTGTTCTTAACTTCCTCCCAACGTTTGATCGAGGTGAAAGTATAACACTTGGCGATCCAGTTGTGTACCCGTTTGGTCTTCTGGTAAACGATGCATGAAACTGGAAGAAAGCCCTGCTTTGTTCTGCTGCAGAGGATTGTGAGCTGTATTTTTTTGTTGTTGTTTTTTACCAGTTATACAGAGATGATTGTATTGTATTATAAAATAATAATTCTCAAATAATTTCTGTTTGAGAATATTAATAATTTACATATTAGGCAGAATATATTTCCTTGACACACTGTTTATTTTTCTGAAACAGCCTTGATATGATTATAAACTGCAGATAAATAATTTTGAAGTGACACTTTATAGAAAACTGTGAGAAATCCAGGCTAATTTTACAAGTTTTTTTCTTTTTTTTAATAAATGAATGAATAAAAGTCTTCTTGAATGAAGGTTACACCATTTTTTATGTTTGAGTAATATAGTATAGCCCAAGACCTTGACACGAATTGTGATGCATGACTTTTCCAAAAGAGTGAGAGTGCCCATTTGACATGTTCATTTAAATGAGAGTAACTGTGAAAGTGTCTTTCTTGGCCTGACCTTGTGGAAGCTGTGTGTCATAATTACACCTAATTAAACCCCTAATTAACCTATTGATTGTCTGCAAAGTCGGCGCTGAGAGAGAGAGACTCACAGGTGATAACAGTTGTCAAGATGTGTTTCAGGGCCTTTATAGTCAACGCTGATCCGTTGCTCCGATCAGCTCAGAAACGGCTAATTATAACATTAAGTATTGATGTAATTGTAACTTGGCTCAGCGCACCTGAATAACATGAGAATTAAACTTGCTTGTTATTTCAACTCGCAATAAAACGTGGCATAGTGTGACAAACACTGTTTGTCCGACCTAATACTTACTGAAATATCTCCGAAGTGTAATCATAAAGACTCACAGATTCACAGATTTTTCACGGCAAAAACTCGGCAAAAAAATTTTAAAGGCTGATTTTAAATTAGTTTGACATTGTCTTGAATTAAACTTGATTTAGCTTTATTTGAATTATCTGCAGTTATTTTAGTTTTGGTCTAATTTTTGTTGACAAAATCTAGCCAACAAAAGTTACAGTATATACGGTCGACTAACATAAGATGGCAGACAGGAATATGCTACATTTGCCCGTTACAAAGATGAACGAGGTTCTTAAAAAAAGGTTATTCCTCAAGTATAGGTAAAATGTTTAAATATGTTTCATGACAAGACCTTTGATATTATCGTACATTTAAACTTAATATGTGAAAAGCTTTCTAAGTGTCATTCCTCTGTAAGTACAAAAATTATAATGTTGCAAGTAAATTCAGTTGTTTATAGAATCATGTTTCTTTTTCAGACTGCTCCTCTTATTTATTGCTGGCAAAAACAACTATAACTGTATTTAGAGGTAATCCCATGGCACCTAGTACATTTTTCAGCATTCTCACCTTTGGTGTGCTGCATTTTAGAATCACTCTTTCACTTCAAGCAGTCAGAAAAAATGTTCAAAGGGCCCGATTGGGCTTATTAATTAGCTTTCCAAAAATAAACTTCTATTAAACCAAAACCTGGGAGCAAGAAAGCTTATTATTCTGTAATATATTCCCATTATTTCTGATGTTACACCCCTGTGGATAAAAGTCATATCTTTGCTTTTAAGGCTTGCTTGTAAAACTTGATAATTTAAATGTTTTTTTTTGTTGTTGTTGTTTTTAGTTACACTTTATTAAAACTGACTTTTTTCCTACTTGATCAATCACAAATTTAGGGAATAAAATTACAAATAGGGGAGTCTTTAAAGAAAAACCGTTTGGTGTCGTTTTGAGATATAAAGACTCCTTTCGTCTGGCTGATTTCTTTTAATAAGGCAGATGCAGTGGATTAACGGCACAACGCCGCTTATTACAAGATCGAATGACAGCGAATTAAACAATTACAAGATCGCATGTTTCTGAGGGGTTTCTGGCATAAAGAGGAGCTCTGCTGGATGCTGTCTCAGCAACCAGGTGCCTTTGGGCCATCGCCATCGGCTTCAAAGCTTTCTGTCTGTGTCTAACTGAGCGGCTCCGGTTTTTAATGAGTCCGGACTCCATTTAACCATTTCTGGTTAAACTTAAGAAAGTCTGTCTAAATTCAAAGTACTTAAGCTGATCAAACTTGAACTGGAGAATTTTTAAAGCTTAAGTCTATTTTTTCAAAGAGCAAATAAATCATAGCATTAAACCAGCATCAGGCCAAAATATATGGTCTTGTCAAAGCACAATTAGGGTATTCTACAGGGATTAGATTCTGTGAATTGTAGCTTTGGGACTCTAAGCTAATTTTCTGTAGCTAAACTTGGGGGCAAAAGCAAAAATAGCTCTGGATTGTCTGTAGGGGGGTTTTCAAAATAAAGGAAAAGAAAAAAAAATATTTGAAGGCATGTTGCTTGAGGTAATTTGCACTGGCGATTGGAATAAAGAGGTTTTAATATTTCTTGTTTATGTAAACTCATAAAGCCCTACCTCTTAATTTGTCAGTGACAATAATTTTTAGCTCTTGGAAGAAACGATGGCATTTAGAAAACAACCAATCTAATTTTAGAATTTAAAGCTCTCAAAGACATGCCCTCAGGTTATTTTAGTGATATTCAACATTTGGCTGAGGCATGACAGAAATGCTCAGCTGGTGTGAGATAGTAGCCTAGTTTTCCGTTTTCTCTGATTGGTCAAATCTCTGCTTTGGCCTATTTACCGAAACGGACCTGGAGTCGCCCTTTGCTTTTAGGGTCCTCTGTCTAACAGTTGGTGGCCTTTGCTTAAGCGCGCTGAGCTCCCTGCTGTTGCACGTATTCAGCAGCACAACAAGACACTTAATTATCCTTTATGCAAAATCAATATGTTTCCAGCGGGCCAGAGTCTTGGGAGCGTAAGGAAGGAAAACGAATGTGAGGAGAGTCAAAGAGAGGAAGAAGAGGAGGCGGGGGCTTTGGTGCCGGCATCATTTTCATGGTTGTCCTCTCTGGCCCTACAGGCTAGCTTACTGTGACAGAATGACTCTGACAGCTGTGGCAGCCCAATCATCACTTTTCTTTTCAGTTCTGTCGAGATATTTCTTTTCAAACATCGGAGTTTGGAGCCCAAATTAAAAACTGCTTTCGCCCATTTCTTGCGAACCAGAAAAACCTTGAAATGTTTCTTCCAATTTTAGTTTTTTTTTAATCTAATTAGAAGGCGGTTCCGAGGTTACAAGCACGCCGCTTTGCACACTGGTGCGTGCATCTGTATGTTCACAGGGTTATCCGGAGGCCTGCCTCCCTCCTCCCATCCCTCTGTTTGCTTCGCACAGCAGCAGAGTCACCCTGGGAACCTCTGCAGTGCATGACCTGAATCACAATGAGATTTAGCTGCAGCTGACCTCCCTGTCCCCGTCCTGTCCTTCCTTTACAGCACACATACCTGCGCTTACGCAAACATCACGTGGAAACATTTTCACAGCGCTTTCGTCGAGGGGCGTTTGCTCGGGGCTCACTTTGAGCTTTACATGTGTTTTTTTTCACGAGGGTTTAAGGAGGATGCAGAGTGGGAAGATTACAGCTGGCTACAGTAAACAACGCGGTCAGCTCAGCCCCGCCCTCAGTCGTAGTATCAGCAAAGCCACGGTTCACTTAAAACTCTCTGAGATTGTTCCTGGGGTTTTCCCACCGCCACGTCACGTGAGTGAATGGTGAACGTCTGAACCCTCTACTCATGTTTTAGTCTCCAAGACTAAATCAGTGAAGCACAGCAAGGTTCTAGTGCAATTTTGAAAAGTGATTTTAAAATTTAAAAAGTATGAGAAAAGGAAAATCTCTGTATAATCTTCAGAAAAATTAAGATCTTTTAAAATTGATTTCAATTCAGAGATGTTTTACCCTTGCTTTCTCACATCTCGACTGAGGTTTATATCCAGCCCATTAATCCTTTTAGTTTCTGAGTCACTGACCTAAATCATATATAAATACACACTCATTTAAAAACACAAAAAGGGCACTTTTCAAGATTTTTTTTGGCCCCCAGACCACCTTAGATTAGTTTTTTTAAACAAACACGTTTTCTTAAACTTTGTCCAGTTTAGATACAATAAAACGCACTGAAACCTCCTTTCCTTTTAAAAATTCAAATGCAAAGAGGACTTAAGATGTTAACTAGAAATGTCCAGTTTTCATCCTTATCGTTTCTGACCGATCAAAAATATCTATAAATACACACAATGCACATGCAGACCACACAGACGGCCACACCCTTTGGTGTGGGCGGTGTTAGGGAGGAAATGATACTCAAAGTTAGGAACACTGAGATTCTCTTTATGTTAGTATGCTACCAAAAGTGACTCAGCGCAACCCCAGATTTTGTCCAGCCCACCGGAGAGATTGTTGGCGCATGGCTCTACATGTTACACAACCCATCAGAACATTCTTGGTCTCTCCAAAAATGAGATTCAATTCAATTCAATTTTATTTATATAACACCAATTCATGAAGCATGTCATCTCAAGGCACTTTCCAAAATCGAATTCAATCAGATTATACAGATTGGGTCAGATTATACAGATTGGTCAAAACAATTTTCTATAAAAGGGAACCAAGTTGATTGCTTCAAAGTCCCGACAAGCAGCATTCACTCCTGGAGAAGCGGAGAGCCACAGGAAGAATCGTCTGCATTGTCCATGGCTTTGCAGCAATCCCTCATACTGAGCAAGCATGAAGCGACAGTGGGAAGGAAAAACCTCCAGCAGAACCAGGCTCAGTATGAACGGTCATCTGCCTCGATCGACTGGGGGTTACAAAAGACAGAGCAGACACACAACAAGAGAAACAAAAAAGCACAGAAGCACACATTGATCCAGTAATCTGTTCTACATTAGATGGTAGTAGCAGGTGATCTGTCTTCTCTGGATGATGTCACAGTTAACAGAGCGCCAGACCAGGTGTACCTACTATGAAGAAAAAAAAGAGAGAGAACAAAAAGTTAAAAGCTGAAATGACGACAAGCAATGCCAATTGTAGGTCCAAACAATCATATGCCAGATTCTGAACAGTTTTTTTTACATCTTGATAATTCATTCTTGACGCCATGAAACATTCCAAGAAACACTCTCGACATGTCTAGTATTGGGCGCCGTTTTTATCCGGCAGTTTTACAGATCTGTTTAACAATTATCTTAGCAGTCATCTCCATGGTCAAGAGACCTAAAGGAAGCGCAGAAGCATCTTCACATGACATGTGAGGGTGTTAGACATCCACTAGGTAAAAGCTCTGTGTGCTGTTTGTGACAGAGGCTTAATTCATACATATTACAGAAATATGTATTTCTTCCACAGCGCGCTAGTCATGTTAGCAAAATAATGTAAAACTGATTTGAGCGTTATTTTATCATAGTTTTTGAAGAGAAAAAAAATCACAATTTAACACTATTTATGATTAATATGACAACCCTGACAAGATTTAAGACTTTGAAAAAGATTATATACAGTTGCCAGATCTCAAAAAAGCATCTAAATAGAACTTTACCACGCCGCTAAATTGAGCGCCAAGGTTAACAGCATGTTTCATGATTTATGGAACACACTTATAATAAAAAAAACAACTTTCTAAATGTACTGAAATGTTAATAATGCTACAACATATCATCAGTTATGGAAGTATAACATTAGTGTTGGACAATGTCTCCCACCCTACGCATGGAGCTGTTGCAGAGCTCTTTCCGTGACAGACTGCTGCATCCTAAATGCTCAAAGGAGCGCTTCTGCAGGTCCTCCCTCCAAACTGCTGTTATGGTGCGTCCCTTTTGCCTCGGAGGTCGGGACAAACGAGTCGCAGATTACGTCAGCTCCGCCTTTTTGCGTTCCAGTTTCCCTTATCGGACAGTAGGAAAAAACATGGATGCTCCCACTGCTGTTAAAACAATGACAATAACACTGCTCAGTGTTTTGTGCATGTAAACAGAGCTGATAAATCAAGTCTGATGGACACTAAAAAGTAGCGCGTGTATAATTGACTAAATGTTACATAAATAATAGAGAGCGGCTGCAAATAGGCAAAGTATGAGGTTTTACTCAATCCTGTAGCAGCCATCATGAATACAGAAATCCAGTATCATCCTTTTGAACAGAGTTTCTGACTCGTAATACCAACTTTAGGGCTCATTCCAGTTAAATTGTCCGACTACAGAGGACAAAAAACGCAGTATTAAACTTTATAATCTCTGCTACTCACAACAAACTCAAATGTTTACAACATACTAATCTGCACAGGTTGTGATCTGATCATGAATTCTTTACACTGTCAGGTGCTAATGTCCATTTGGACACGTTTTAGCTCTGGAAATATTTGTTTGTACATTCATGCATATTGTACAGTTTTCTGACATCGTTGTATAAATTGGCTGCTGTGTTTCTGATATTTGAACTTGAACATTGTTTTATTTAATCCGACAATTCCGTATTATCTATTAATAACAATTTTTTTTGTGTTTTTTCTCTTCTGCTTTACAGCTTAACCTTAAATTAGGTTTTTATTCATATTATTCAATCTAGTGTAAGTCTTGTTGGTTTCTCATGTCTACGTGTTTTTGCCACTGTCACGTCTGAATTTCCCCATAGTGGGACGATAAAGGTATTTCTATTCTATTCTGACGAGGTTTTAACTATGTGTATTGTATTTGACTAAATACATTGGTTGTCAACTTTCACAAAAGGTCTTTTTTTCTGTTCTTCTTTTCTTTGTTCCTTCCTTTGAGTCAAACAGTCATCTGATCTAAAGCGTAGCTGAAAATCCCCTGCTGGGGTGTGACACATTCATGATCCTTCACACTGTAAACGCAGCAGCGGGTGCCACATGGGCAGCACAGCCGGCACAGTGGAAAAGAATGAAACCATTAGTCTGTAAAAGTTTGGAATTTGATTTGTTTCCCAGCTCTGGAAAAGCGTCTATGTATCGAATGAATGTCCTTCCAGACTTTATTTCCTATCCCATTTTCTAAAGCTTTCATCCGTTTATCTTTTCATCCATGCATTGATCAATCTTTACATTGGCCAGTCCATTCGAGGGTTAGTCGGTCTGTCAATCCATACGTATGTCCATGCATCCTTCTTTTTTATACGTCCAACCAGTCATACATCCATTCATCCTAAATATCTGTCTATCCATGCACTCTTCTTTCTTTTTTTGCACGTTCGATCTGTAAAGCCTGACCAGTGTAGGGATATCTGTCATGAAATCCTCTTTTAACTTTTATGCAAACATCATGTGCTCTGCAGCTGAGATTTCTTTTCCATGTCTACAATGGCAGCAAAATATCAGGAATCTCAATTTTCTATGACCTTTATCCACACTTCCATGAAGAGATGACGCAGTCCGAGTCAGCAGACGTGGAGGAAGCGTCTGTCTGGCACCATTATGTTTGAACCCAGACTGTACTAGTGTTTACATGCGTCTGCATCGCTACACTGACCTCTGCGAGCTCAGGCTGACAGAAGATGGCTAAATGAAGATGACAGCAATGTCTGTGCATGTCCTCTTTGGTTTCCACTTCAGGGTGAAACCCCATAAAATCCCCTCCCCACCTCCCAACGCTCGTTAGTAAGCGGCATTCAAGACAAAAAAAGAAAACTATAAAGGTCAGGTGTAAACTAGCCGTGTTCTCCCTCAGCTGCCGCCCTCCAGGAATTGTTAGCATGCTCCACTTCACCCAGAATAAGCCACAGTTTTGGCAGTTCTAGCCAAAACCTCAACTGCAGGTTTTATCTTTTGGGTGGGTGGGTGGGTGGGGGGGATGGGTGCCATGGTTGGCAAACAGACTGCCAGTGCCTTTAGGCTCCAGATAAAATGAAAGAACAAAGGGAGTCAAGTCTCTTTTTAATATTTTGGTTGCGGTGCACTGGAGACCTAGGAGTTGACAATGAGAGCAAAAGGATGGGGGGTGGGGGGGGGTGGGGGATTATTTTATTCACGGTTCCCTCACAATTTTCACGTCAAACTTTTAGACCCCTTGTGACTCAGATTTCCGGAGTCTTTTTGTGTCCATTGAACATGGAATAGTCCCAGGATAAAACCTAATAAAGCTATTTGCATGTATAAATCAAGCAGAGCGCTATGGCAAAAGCAGTAGTGCTCTACTTGTGAAAGTAAAATCTGTTGGTCTCTCTTTGGCATTAGCACAGCAATTCTTAATGCTACCCTGCCAGACAGGACAAAAAAAGAATGTTACCTTTCCCGAGGCTTTATGACATACATGCACCTGGTCTCAGATCTCTTGCACAAAGGTTGTACTATATCTCTGTGTGAGGGCTACATTCATCATTGACAATACATTCATTTTTGGGGATTGATGATGTATTCGTAATAGGTGTTTTCCTGGGTGGAATGATGGAAAAAAAAAACTCTGCAATTTGAAAACAAAATTTGGATACATCTTGAATTTATTGTGGATGTCCTCTAATACCAACTGGGACACATTTCTACGTGCAGACTCAGAATCCACCCACTGCCAGCAGTTTGTGGTTACATATCTCTTGGCAAAGTGCAGAGTTTGGTGTCATTTTTTCCTGCTGGGACACTCAATTGTCCTCTGGTCCACACTGTCACCTCTGATGATTTCAGAAACCACCAAGTCAGGGCTCAAATTTTTCAGTTCGGCAAATAAATAAATAGGGTCACCCTTTTCACCATAAATATAATGTATTTAATGGTAATTTCCAGTTCACATAGACAGTATTGTAAAGAACTGTAACATGAATATAAATGGACATAAATGTTTGCCTTTATGTGAATTGTAGCTCAGAAATAAAAAATAAAACCTTACTGGTTTTCGATCTTATACAGTAGCAAGAGAAAGATAAGAAGTAATAATAAATCATTAGTAGTAACTTTCGTTGACTAAAAGCCCTTTTATCCGTTGTCCAGTACTCTTGTGAAAAGAGATTTAAAAAAACAAAAAAAAAAAACTAATTGAGTTGCCAATGATGAGCGACCTCAAACATCGCAGCGGACTGTGTGTTATCATTATTTGCGCACGGTCTGAGTCTAAATTCTTTAATTTATTGGTTTAGTTTGTTTCATATTTGACCTAACCACTCAACGTACTAGGGTAGGGGTTATAATGACCAAACATGAATGGTTCTGTAAAACCAGATGGGCAAAATAAATTACCCTTGTTTTGCCTTGTATAGCTCCAGTGGCTTAAATTAACAGGAATTGCTACTCAGCCGTACAAGCCCCAAAACCTCTTGGGGATGCCAGTGGTGTTCAGTCCACAAGCAGAATGTCTCTTTAATTTGAAATATGTGTCACTTCAGATGAAAAATAAATAAATAAAAGGACTGAAAGATTTTTTTTGTTTTTTAAGTGAGGGTTTATTCTCAAATGAGCCAAACCCAATAAATTGTAGCTATACTTCGTAATTCAACGTTTCTCTATAGAAACCTTGCCTTAGAAAGAAATATAATTGAATTACATTTAAAAATATGTGTAGTCTTCTTGGTTTTGCTTTTTCCTGAAATGTTAGCTTTGCAGCAGATTTAACGAGGGGGGGGGGGGGAGACACACACTTTCTAAATGGAGCCACCGCTGTCTCAGCAGTGAGTCTTAGGGGGATGTCAAGATTCATTTTGGAAATTTGACCAAGGCCTCTGTGTGATTTTTGGTCAGCTTTGGGTTTTAACTAATTCAGCATGGCTTGTTATGATCGCCTTGACGCAGATTTTGCTCAGTCTCGTTATCATTGGTTAATCATGAGCGCTGACGTTAAATGAAGCAAGTCATGCCTACAGTGCTCCAGAATGAGTGGTGGATGGGATCTTGGAGACATTTTTCTATATTGGCCACTCCTGAGAAGGTACGTAGAGCCATATTTACCCTTGCCCAAGGGCACATCGACATGTGGCAGGAGGAAGGAAGCTGGAACCCACAACTTTAGGATTGCAAGAGAGCAACTCTTACCACTGAGCCCTTAAGATGCCAGTGGCTTTGTTTCATCAGTTTTTGAATTTCTTTAGAATGAGGAATAATGGGTTGCTTTTTGATCATTTCTAACCACTTTATGTTGTCAGACAGGTTTCACCAGGGGATTGTTTGTTTAAGTAAGGCCGTAATAAGGCCCTGTGTATGACTAGTGACACTGAGCCAAAGCGTTTGCTTACACTTAATTCATGTTTCAACAAGACCGCTTATTATATTTTCACTTTTGGGACGCGTTGGTTTGGATAGCTTTTGTCGTTTTAGTGTGAAACCACAATTTTTAAACTGCCTTTTGTCTGTAATAAGATTGCCTTTGCCGGATTTTTAAAAAGCATTTTGATGAGTAAATACGTTTTCACAGCACTGTAAAACTTTATGGAAGCTTGATTAAGAAAACTTTTTGACTTAGGTCCAGCAGCAGGGGGCGTGCATAGCAAAATGCGAAGTTCGTTTTGTGCAAAGTTACTCAACACTGTTTACAAAAGACGGTCTGGAAGGAAGATGCACCAATGTAAACGTTGTCATGTGGGTCTGTGAGATATTATTAGCATGCAAAGCGTGAATACACGGCACTTAATAGATAATAGTCTACTAAATATTGCCTTTAAGCGGCCCTTTGTGCTATTAAAACTCATTAATATTGCTGTGGCATGTGATTTATGTGTCCCTATATCAGTTGGAGTTTCACTTTACAATGTGTTGACAGCGTGTTTTACTATTTATTTTCGGTGGATAAACGATGGTGCACGCGTCTCTCTTGGAGACTGGTGCGTCATTAACAATCTTCTTGCTGTGAGGTCTGTTGCGGTGTCGTGACTCCGGCGTTGCAAAAGCTGCATTTAATCAAGCCCTGGTCAGCTTTAATCAGCCGCTGCCCAACCTGTCTCGTCTTTAGACACAATGGCACATTTATACGGCTGGACATGAGAGCCTCAAAGAGAGAGACCCTCTGTTGGCTTCTCTGTGCTCGGCTCGACTTTATTGACTGAAACCTGCGACGTAGAGTACGTTCAGGCTCCTATTTGCCTGTTACGCGCGGCAGTCTCTCAGGAAATAAAATGGTGTGTGTGTGTGTGTGTGTGTGTGTGCACTGTTGACCTCTTTCTCTGCAGTCTCCCTCATCGGTGCTGTCATCATATGCAAACAGCTGTGCAAGCGTGGAGAAAAGGGGTAGATTGTCTTGTTTGGGGGGAAGGTTTTCCATTTACAGATGAGGACGTGTAATCACTTTGACTAAGCCGGCAGAGCTTAAGTTTTTATTCTTTAAGCATTGAGAGGAACACAGACGGTATCATTTAAACTTTAAAATCCCACAACAAACCCCTTCAGCTGCGTCGGGGAAAATCTCGTCGTAGCACGCACCTCGGCGTGTCCTCGTCCTGACGCGCGAAGGCTCCCTTCTCGAAACGTATTTAGTCGCCGCTCCGGATCAGCATCCGAGCCTGGAGGGACTCCTACTGCAGACGCTCCCGTTCTGTAGCCGAGCTGCGCTCTGCGCCGGTGCAGCCCCGTCACGAGGAAGCAGCCAGGCAGAAGTCTTCCTGTTGTGAGAGTCGAGCCCCGTCTGGGTGTCAGTAGCAGAAATCTGTCGGGAGAAATCCCTGACATTAATCTGACCTCATGTGGGAATGTTTTTTCTGTGTTTGCAGCAGACTGTTGAAACCTGTGCATTTGCCACAGTTGCGTGTTGGCTGACAGTAGGCAGAGGCGGTGAGGGGGACTTTTCGTCCCACCCTGATACGGTTTCCATCTCAAAGGCCGCTGGGCCGCCAGCCGCGGCAGCAGTGGAACTGAAAATCCAGATCAAAGACGAGGTCCAACCCGTCCCCTCTGGCTGCAGCGCGCATGATGGAAACTTATTCATGGCAGAGTCTTTGAATGCTAGCATGGAAGGAGAAAGGCCCAATGGGATATTTGTGACACAGAAAACAGTCATTTATACCAGTAAGCTGGTTTATAATGCAGGGCACTGTGAAAGTATTCACACCCTTTAAATGTTTCTAAATTTGTCACGTTGCAGCAACCAGCTTCAGTGCATCTATTGAGGGTTTATGTGATAGAAAAAGGTGATACATGACGTTGCCCACAAAATTGGTTTCTAATCACTGTGTTAGTAAAAATCTTGAAGTGTATCTTGCATTTCTTTTCATTCAATATGTTTTGACCCCCTTTCGATGTGATTTCATGTGTAGATCTTGTGCGGCATGCCTCTACCATCTCGACTAGATTGTCTTTTTTTTTTTACCACACCTCCCTGAGTGTTGTTTAGGTCAAAGCGTTTTGATTTATTTCCATCGTCATGAATTGGTAGAATGTCGTTGAACGTATGAAATAATGCAAATGGATCAAATTTGAATTAAAACTAGGGAACAAATGTTTGCCTTTACTGCTTAGTGTTAAACGTTGTGCGACATGTTTTTTTTTTTGTTTTTTTTGTTCACAGCAAAAAGCTTCCGGCAAGGTGCTGTTTGACCTGGTGTGCTCCCACATGAATCTCATTGAAGGTGACTACTTTGGCCTGGAGTTTCAGAACCAGCAGAAGATGATGGTGAGGAAAAATGAAAATAAAGCTTCGTCTTAAAACTGCCGATGACAAAACCGCCTACATTAACGAGCCGCTTTTGCTCTTTCGCAGGTTTGGTTGGATCACATCAAACCGATTATCAAGCAGCTTCGACGTAAGTGTTTCAGTAAGCTGTTTAGTCTGACTGTAGGTAACGACTGAGGAAAAGCACTGCAATAGCTCCTTTTAAGATGCCAATGCTCTTTTGGTTAATGAACCTGTTCCACACAGGACCCAAACACACAATCTTGAGGTTTAGTGTGAAGTTTTTCCCGCCTGACCAGTCGCAGCTGCTGGAGGAGATGACAAGGTGAGCTCCTCTGCAGATCCTCTAAGTCGCGTTATCTGCGCGTAGCGTTAGTCTTTCCTCCAGGCACGGAGGCGTATGTTTGTATACGTGTCAGCGTGAAATATATCTGCTAGTAGGTAGAAATGAAACATGGGGCCCGACACCCGCCTGATTTATGACCCGTCTGGTTTATAGGATTCAAATGTCATGGCTGCCATGTCACCAGTTTAGCCCTCTGGAGATTAGCATGGTGGAGCTAATGGTTTTCTGGTTTCTGTTGTGTAGTTCTGGAGGCGCGGCGTCTTTTCTGAGCGATATAATTGACGGGCAACAGACTAAGCCTGCACAACTGTTTGTGTTTTCATACATTAGGAATGATAATGGATGTTTTTTTTTTTCTTTTCTTTTAAATATTCGTACTCAATTTTCAATTCTGCACATGTATTACTCTGTTATGCATAACATTTAGGAGCATCTCTGTTTCAACCAAAAGCGTAAACAAATGTTAATCTTGTAAACTTCTTTGTTGTTTAATTAGTGTTTCTGTTTAAGCACTAGCCTATGTTACTTTTTCAGTTTGATATTCTATTTTTTACACATACCTTATTGAGATTCAAAAGCTGCATATATTATGTTTTAGAATATTTCCCTTTTGCATTGAAATCATTCAGTTGTGTTCTATATAAAGTGGAGCTGCAATGCTTTGGTCTGACTAACTCAATATTTCTGCTTTACCTTGTTTTGCAGCTCCGAATAATGAGAATAGAGAAAACTGAACGGATTGAAAAATATGCGCCAAACAGAAAATAAAGAGATCTGTGCAACAGCTGGACAGACTAATTTCAACTTGTCTACACTTCTAGAAACCCCAACTACACAACAAAAATGTATTTAAGGGCTACAAAAAGGGGATTTTAATGCAGCTGACATGTCTGTTGATCCATTTTCTACAAATACCGAGGATCGTATTGGAGGTCCTTTGCTTCTAACAATCAGTCTGAACAACATCCAGTTGTGAGGTCTAAAATATCAAGCTTTATTTTTACTACTACTACGATGGACCTGAATTGATTGTACAGAAGCTGATGCTATAATTTAATTTCAAAGTCCTATTTAAAAACTGCAGCATCAATAAAATATTCTTTATACCCGAGCCTAGAAAATGTAATTATGATTATGTACCGTTATGCCTAATGGTGTTAATTTGCGTTTTACCTGTAGTCATATCTGCCGTTCGTGCTTTATTCAGAGTATCAATATCTACTTAATTCAGGATCTGCTTAACAGCAAAAACACAATTAATCACAGTTTTAAATGAAATTTATGAATAATTTCAGCAGCAAAGGACCTGAATAATGTCCCCAATCCAGTTCATGCAAGATACATTAAATTATTAGTTAAATTGTTTTAATCCTGTTGCAAGATTAGGGGACAATTTTATATGTGAAACCAGAGTATATATGATTTTTCTTCATTTACGTTTGATTATAACTTAATCAAACACCAGCCCCGTTATCTGATTTCCAGAAATGACACAAACGATCGTCTTTTCCAACATTTCCTTTCTTTATCCGTGACACACGGCTGACTGACAGCTTGCAGTGACACTCTATGCTCCATATATTACCAGAGAAAACCCTTCAGTTTTTCTCAGTTCATTTAAAAACGCTTTGACCACACAAAAAAAAAAAACACCAAGACAATTTAAAACTGTATATTTTTCTAAAAACGATTAAACAGCCCTTGCGATGCATTGTGTAGTGTTTGTGTTTAACCTTCGATCACATCTAGGGGACTGTTAATGCGACGCCTGTCTGTGTTTCTGTTCTCGCTCAGGTACCTGTTTGCGCTCCAGATCAAGCAGGATCTCTCCTGTGGACGTCTGATTTGCAGCGACACCAACGCGGCTCTGATGGTCTCCCACATCATCCAGTGTGAGGATGCACGCCCCTTTTCTTTGCTCCGCTCTACACACCAAAGCAGTGACAGATCTGACAACTGTCTTTTATAGATACACTGCTGCTTTTTTCTTTTTCTTTTTTTTTTTCTTGCACAGCTTATCATCAAACATTGTCATGCTGCACACGACGCAGCATTTCAAATTGATTATCTTTGTGTTGCTATGGATACCCTTCAGTCTGCTTGTCTGAATGTAGTCTTGCGTGGCTGCAGCAGAGCAGTGAGTCATTTCCGTCTGCGGTCATTTCTGGACCTCAGATCGTCCAGTTGTGTTTCCATTGTCACATTTTTTTTCCCCAAGCAGCACCACACTGCAAAAACTGAACTTAAAATAAGCAAAATGTTCTTAAAATTTGTGTATTTTTCCCTGATTTGAGCAGGTAAATAAGATGATCTGCCAATGGAACAAGATTTTTGCACTTAAAATAGGAACAACTCATCTCCATCATCTTATTTGAAGTGCAGGATGTCTAATTATCTTATATTAGGGGTCAAAACACTCATTCCATTGGCAAATAATCTTATTTACCTGCTCAAATCAAGGACAAATACACTAACTTTAAGAACATTTTACTTATTTTTAGATCCGTTTTTGCAGTGCAACTATGGAGCTGATTTCTTAATTTTCGTTCCTTCTTCTTTGCTTTTTCTTTTTTTTTTTTTTTTCAGCCGAGATCGGAGACTTTGACGACAGCCACTGCCGCTCCCACCTGCTAAACAACAACTACATTCCAGATCAGATGCCCCTGATCGACAAAATCATGGCGTTCCACTCAAAGCATATGTGAGTGTGGGATCTTTAAATCCCAGTTAAAATAATAAGACGTGCGTGAACAGAAACCATTCTCCTCAGCCGTGAACAGGAAATGTTGTTGCAGGCTTTGTTCGGTGGCCCTCCGGGATGTTTTATTACGCAGGTGACACGTTCAGGAAATCAGCCGCTAAATGAATGGGTTATTACTGTGAATGCAGTAGGCATTCACAGTTATTACTGTGAATGCAGTAGGCATTCACAGTTATTGAGATCTCTTCCGCCTTTTTACTGTTTAAACTTGCTTCGCTTCTCCTCCTACAGTTTTTCTCCGATTTCAACCATTCAACTTTTAAACTATTCAGCTTCTTCTGGAATGGATGGCTATGGTCTTTTTGTACTTTTAACTCTTCAACTTTTAAAAAATATTCAGCTTTTTCTGCACATTTTTCAGCTTTTTTTTCTCATAGGAAATGAATGTTAATTCACTAAAATTCCGCTCATTTCAGTTGCTTTTGACAGCTTACTGCTTCAGCCTACTTTCAGCTAGAAAACGCCATTCAACTTTTAAAATGTAGTGATCTTCAGCTATTATGGTCTATTTCAGCTTTTCATATTTTACCATTTTCATATAGTACCTCCTTAAATATTTTTGGCTTTTCAAGAAATTCAGCAAATAACATGCGTTGCTATGGTCGTCAAGGAGGCAGTTATAGAGTGCGCACTCTAGAAATTCAACAAATTCTTCTTCTCCGAACAACTTCTTCTCACTCGCCTCAATTTTCAACCTATCCACATAAATTATACATCAAAAACGTAGAATTTTTGTCTGGAATCAGGAAATGTAACCCTCATTGGTATAGCATTTATAGATTTTTCGCAAATCACCTCAGAGCGACACAAACCCGAAACCTCCCCCATTCATTTCCTATGGAGCGCTTTTGAAAAATGACGTCTGAAAATCCAAAACATCACACGTTTTCGCATCGTCGCTACTCCTAAACCGTTTGATGTACAGGCATGACACTTTCACATATGAATGTCCCAACCCTTCTGGCACTCACAAAAAAGGATTTTGTGGATAACTGTTACGGTTTTCCGCAGGAACAATTGTTCGGGAGTAGTGAATGTGCAAAATCCTGAAAATGCTTTAGAGCTGCATTGTCCCACATGATCCACCTTTTTACATCGTCGCTGTGCCTACACGATTTTCGTACAAAACATAAAATGAGCAACATAGTCCTCAAAAGCCTGCTGATACTCACAGTGAAATAATGTTTTTGATTCTCTTTATACTTTTCAGCTAAGAGCGATTTGTTCGGGACTGTTTTTAGAGGATTTTGCAAATTCCTTAAAAAACCCCTTTAGATCATAATTTTTTACGCCTTTGTTAAACTTTTCCAGCAAAAAACCGATAGCTTTTCTTCTTCCCCTATCCGTACGAACTAAACGCAGAAAAAATTACGTCTCTACCATTTAGGGATCAGGAGATATGAAGCGTTGTTCGGGGCAAAGTTCTCCATTATAATCCAATGGGACTTATTGTGAGCAAAGTCTCTGCACTTGGGTAGACTCGCCCGCTGCAGGTGTGTCAGTGAGTTTCCATGACGACGGAACTCTGAGGGCCAGAGGGAGAGGATCAATTGAGATAGAATGGCAACTTTCGACGCTCACCGCAGTTGCTGTGATTAATGTAGGAATCTGAAATTTTCACAGTCACTTCCTTTGACATTTTAAAATTTTCAAGTGACTTTCAGCTATGTGTCATTTTTCTGTCCAATTTGGATTTCACATGCTTTCCTATTGGGCCTTTGCTTCCAACAGGACCTGGCATGATGCCCAGACACGACCAATTGGCCAATACAGCACCACCCACATGTGGGGGAAATGGCGCTACTGACCATTTTGGTCAAATATTGAGTTCTGGGCCAGATGTGGTGAGGCTGAGTTGCTAAAGGAGGCCAATCTGACCCATGAACTTTGGTCACGTTTGGTGACATTAAGTATTGGCACCCCTATTTGAGGCACTTCCCAGTACAGGATTTGGACCAAACTGACAGAGTACAATCACCCGGTGATCCTGAGCACAACCATGTTAGCGGCTAATGGTTAGCATGTTGCTAATTGGAAGTAGCTCTAGGAAGCTCGGACAAACTTCTGCTTTACAGAGTCTGTACCTCCTTTATACAGAATGCTCCACAATAAGTTGGTCCTTGTCACGTAAAGCATCTCCAAGTTAGGAGGTGTCAAACATCCAATGCTTTTCAATGGGGGCGAAACCCCTTATACTCCCTAGAAATGCAGGCCCAAATATGGCAACAGTATATTCAAGTTTGAAATTCTACTTCTGCTTTGTTAAACGATTCAGTGTTAGAATGAGTTAGGAAATGTTTGGTGCCATTCCCTCAGTTTTTTTGTAATCATTCAGCTATTGTTCTTTCATGTTCAAATTCTTCAACTCTTTCAAATTCTTCAACTTTTTCAACTTCTTCAACTTTTTCAACTTCTTCAATGCTTTTCAGCTGTTTTTTCTCTTCTTTAAGATCTTCTGCATCTTTTGCTCAATCATTCAGCTATCTGCATTCACAGTGCATTTTCGCAGGAAATGCAAATTTTTCTAGTTTCTCACAGTGCTGCACACAGCGACTGTGACAGACATCAGCTTAGTTTAGCCAGCCTTTTGTAACTCATTTTGAGGCTTCTGGTGATGCTTATTGGACGTCTGTTGGGGTCTGCCTTCACCATGTTTTATGTTTGAAGAAGTGTTTAGTGGGTGTGCATACTTTTACAAGGCTTTTGTGAGAACAAAAGACGTAAGTTGCCCCAAAAAGAGATTTAAAAAAAGAGATACGTTTCTTGTGGATCACCAAGTGACACACACGGCTGTCTTAGTTGGGTTAGTGGGATGAAAACCCAGTTTTTACATCTATTTAGAGACGAACCGATGAAGAAGTTTGAAAGGATTGGATTATTTTTATTGCACTACTTTTCAATTCTATCTAGTTTAATGCTGGGAGTATATTACTGGAACCCTTCCAGATCTGCTCACACCATCCAGCAAATCCATCAAGTATTCTCACAAGCTATTTGAGCAGAAGCTTTGGCAACACGTCGGTGCCCTCTGCGCCGCGGGCGGGCCGTGAGCGTCGGTGGTCAGCTGCTACGGCTTCAGAAAGCTTCACTGCTCTCTTTTGAGTTGCTCATTCTTACCACAGCTGATAACGCCAGCCGTGGCTCCTCTGGCCGGGCGCCGCGTTGCGTTAAATCCCCTTGTAAACGAGCACACACCCAGGAAACAGGGGGGCTTATCTACTGATGGGAATTAGGAAAGTTAGTTAAAGTTGCAGCTCTTTCCCCAGCCATCACGTCTACTCCAAAAAAACACTCAAGAAAAAAATGTTGAAATCTGTGGTGGCTTTTAAACTGCAGTAGAGAGAGTAGATGAAGGTCCATGCTGGTTTTGTTGTTATACTTGCTCAGGAATTATCTAAATAGGTTGTAGTTGTTAAACTCTTGAAGAACTCATTGGTCATTTAATTAGCTGTTTAACTTTTTTTTCTTCATATAACGGGGTATCTTTGTATGGGTCTTCACACACATATGTACATGTGTGCGTTGTATGGATATAGACATATATAAGACAATAAAACAATGTAGGAGGAGTATCAGTTTTAAAAATGAAAATAATTTCAGTTTTTTATGTTGTATTTTATTTAAGGATAGCCCTGTCTTGATATTTTGTGGGGTGGGGGGTGGGGACTTTATTGGTATCACAGCAACCGAACCCATCTTATAGTTGCTCATCCAGTTTTTGCATGCCTCCACTTGTATTTAGACGATTTATATGTGGTGGGAAGTCATTGAGCGTGGAAATGCCTCTTTACCGCCCCCGTAATTTTTTCTCCCTCTCTACAGATTCTCTATCTGACTCACTGGCTGCTCTTCTAAATATCACTTCCAGTCACAGTAGACATGCTGGTCAAATTAAAAGATTGCATTTAACTAAATCTGTGAGGTGTATGAGTTAATCAGGGGTTTATCGATATTATTATTTTCATTGCTTTTTAAAGTTTTCAGGTAAATATTTCTTGCCAAGTTCGATCGGGCAATATTGGGTGCAGCAGATTCAGATTTCTCTTCAACAACTTACCTTGGGTTCAGAATTTTTTCTTCTTTACCATTTAGGACTTGGACCAGAGGTAGCATCACACTTGGTGTGGTTTAGGTGTGAGAGAGAGGGATCACTGTAAAACAAGAGTTTTGCCAATATTTTAAAGAAACAAACATTCTAGACAGTTTATCACCCTAAATGTGTAGTTAGCATGGTTAGCACAGCTAGCATTTCTAAAAGACACGCCTTTGTGGGGATCCTAGAGAATGTAGATCCGTACTTCAACTGGGATTTTAAGGTTGTCAGTATTTCTTGATCCAGCAGAAAGATCTAAATCTTCATCTTCTGGCCTTCCTGTTATCTTCTGAACTCCTGCTCCTCTCTCTCTCTCTCTCTCATACAGCCTGACTGAACCACAGACTAGTATGAAGCATAAAATACTATTTCTCTTTATGTAGCTTATTACTTTTTTTGAGTTGATGCTGAATACAGCTAACTGTAACCTGGCTGAAAACTATCTGATTCTGATCACCAGGGTTTTTCTTAATTATTCTCTATTCACATTGTTCCAGAATTCCCTCATTGTATATTTGAATGTGTCTTACTCGTGTGACCTTCTCAGAAAAATTCTACGATAAAAACATACGTGGTGTGTATTGTATTCCTGTGTGTGTTGTAGAGGTCAGTCACCAGCCGAATCAGATTTTCCAGCTATTAGATGTTGCTCGCAAGCTGGATATGTACGGGATTCGGCTGCACCCTGCCAAGGACCTGGAAGGTACGGTGTTATGGCTGTGGCACACATGGGCGTTGTGGCCTTCCAGGTAGGTCCCCAAACAAATGTGAATAGCGGTCTTGGTTTGTGTTCCTTAGTTTGTCCAAATAAAAGTTTTTAAAAACGAGGTATTCACATTTTCCACCACCTCAGACTCACACGAAGAGCAATTCACACACAAAGATCAACACCTTCAGCTGGTCCAAAATACGCAAACTGAGCTTCAAGCGAAAAAGGCCTCCGCTCAAGCTGAGGCCGGATCTAAACGTAGGTGACGTCGTTTCGTCACACTTGGAGAAGACGGACTGCGTCATGGTTGTAAATGATCTCTCAATGTTTCTTCAGAGCTCCTGCCAGACACGCTGGATTCCTGATGGCCAGGAGGGACTGTTGTAAAATCTTCTGGAAGATCTGCGTGGAATACCACGCCTTCTTCGCCTCTTTGAGGAACCTAAA